>NC_091213.1:7052192-7342192 GCF_040958095.1 Procambarus clarkii
CATCCACGGAATTACACATGCTCCCTTATAATATGCGTTCCATTTATCCCAACCTGTCCACATTGTACCACATTTGCCTGACCTTCAGTAACTAGCACAGTAGCGGAACTATAGCCTTTAACTATAGCTGGCCCAAGCACATAAAGCACCTGGTTAGTTGATACTTGGTTGATGGGGTTCTGGGAGTTTTTCTACTCCCCAAGCCTGGCCCGAGGCCAGGCTTGACTTGTGAGAGTTTGGTCCACCAGGCTGTTGGTTGATACCTGGTTGATGGGGTTCTGGGAGTTGTTCTACTCCCCAAGCCCGGCCCGAGGCCAGACTTGACTTGTGAGAGTTTGGTCCACCAGGCTGTTGGTTGATACCTGGTTGATGGGGTTCTGGGAGTTGTTCTACTCCCCAAGCCCGGCCCGAGGCCAGACTTGACTTGTGAGAGTTTGGTCCACCAGGCTGTTGGTTGATACCTGGTTGATGGGGTTCTGGGAGTTGTTCTACTCCCCAAGCCCGGCCCGAGGCCAGGCTTGACTTGTGAGAGTTTGGTCCACCCGGCTGTTGCTTGGAGCGGCCCGCAGGCCCACATACCCACCACAGCCCGGCTGATCCGGCACTCCTTGTAGGAAACAATCTAGTTTCCTCTTGAAGATGTTCACGGTTGGTTCCTGCACCTGTACTAGATCTTCATTCTACAATGGGCGAGGATAGGTCGTTTGAGTTACTTTTGCGCTCCATTGAAAGATAGTTGGCTATTATAGTTTCAAAACATAATAAATTTGTTTTATTTATTATGTAATATGTTACTGAGTTTGATTATAAAGTAATAGTTAACTTGGGAAAAATAACGCCTAGACAAGAGACGGTTGTATGTATTTGCCTCATACATTTTTCATTTTGCTTCGCTTTGTTTTCTTTTTACGTTTAAAATGTAAAATGATTAAATAACACACACAAGTATTTATTATATTCTGATTTTAAATAAATTATAGATTTATGACTTTACTGTAAACAAAATTCAGTGTTTTGTTTTTACATACAAAATAACAATTATGTACTTCAATTAAAACTGTATCTTCCTTTTGTTGTAATCCTAATTACAAAATATAAAAATAATGAATTTAAAATAATTTGGCACGTGTCGCGGCGCCAATTTTGATCTGTTCGCTCCTTGGAACCTTGGAACCTCTGGCTACGCCTCTGTCTCGCACTGTATGTGCATAATCTGTCACAGAAGTTTAAGATGAAAATGGTCATATGTAATTATCACGAACATCAACCATCCTCTTCAAGATATGGCGTGTTAGGAGGAGTTGTTATATTATGTAACATGCGTTACAGAGGCGGGGTTGTGGGCGTGGGCGAAGGCGTTGAGTTGAATGTGTTGATCACAAGATGGCGAGCAGCAGCGAGGGCAGGACGAACTCAACTCCGGAATACATGGTTCCCTACATCCCTCTCCGCCATCCGTGAGGCGGCTCTGGCTACGAACCTCTCACCCTCTCGTAGACACACTGTCATGCACGCCTTCAACAACCTCTTGGCTTCAAAAGTAAGCATTCTGTCTCCAAGGCCAAGTTCTTACCTGAAGCAAAGGTAATTAGCACTGTATCCTCTTGATCTATATTTAAAATTCGTATTTATTATTGTAAGTTTTGGTTGATCCTCGTCCGCTCAGTCCTCATCGCTAGCAAAACATTGGCTTCTGTAGAACATATCATTTAAATGTGAGTATACAGGTCGTTCTCTTGAGTTGCCACAATGGACAAAATACGGGGCAATATATAGCGGGAACCCACTAAGACACTCCACCACGGGAGACATCTCCCGTCACGCAGGGTGCAGCTGCACCTCCACAAGTCTCCAGTATCAGCTCTTGATACTGGTAATGGCTCAAAAGGGCCACCACTTACAGGCTATTCATGCCCGTGCCACCTTTTGGATGGCTTAATCTTCATTATCATCATCATCAGACACGCCACGTAACCTAACCAACCTATGCATAGGAAACATGGACGTTTGTGAGCCGCTACTTTTCAGAGTACCTCGTATATTGAACATTTCCCCAAGGGCCGTGATGTTTTGTTCATTTGATGCGTCACGCTATTGGGATTTCTGTGTGTACCTCGTATATTGTCCGTTTGGGGCTTTATGTACAAAATGCAATGTATTATTTGAAAGGACAGGTATCTCCGGAAGGAGATTTTCTTATGATTTTGCCCGTGCCTTGGTTTCTCTTTCTAGTCCTGATCTTTGCCGTAGTGTGGGCTATAACAGTTGCCAGGTGAACAGCAGGCATCAGGTGAAAGGTAAGGTGATTATCAGGAAAAAGTCCTGTCGCGGGAACAAACTCTGACCTTTCCTGTGTGACCCGACTGAGTGGATAGCGCTCGGGATTCGTAGTCCTGAGATTCTGGGTTCGATCCCTGGTGGAGGCGGATACAAATGAGCAGAGTTTCTTTTACTCTGATGGTCCTGTTCACCTGGCAGTAAATAGATACCTGGGGGGTTAGACAGCTGCTACGGGCTGCTTCCTGGAGGTGTGTAGCAGGAGACCTGGTCGAGGACCGGGCCGCGGGGACGCTAGACCCCGAAATCATCTCAAGATAACCTTAAGACTCTCAAGAAGATAATATGACTACGCTGATCACCGCAATGCTTTTCCTGCGATATCGCGCGAAATCCGATGCGAATTTACTGCAAACTTGAAATTCTTGTAGCAAGTATATTAACTAGTAGTAATACTTGCTCTATATTCTTATTAGCTTATGTGCATATAATGAGATGGGTCTGTTCATTTTCCCTAAGCTATCTCTAAGTGTCTCACATTCCTAGAAGTCGTGCACTGAGTCATGGACCACCAGTTACAATTACCAAGTGTACAAGTAACTGCACTTAATATCTCTTCCCAACCTGCTAGATGATGGCCAGCTTGGCAAGGTGAGCTGGAAGCTGCAAATATAAGCTTCAACAGCACATCTGTCAGTTTGACGGGAGACATCTCCCGTCACGCAGGGTGCAGTCGCGCCTCCACAGATCTCCAGTATCAGCTCTTGATACTGGTAATGGCTCAAAAGGGCCACCACTTACGGGCTATTCATGCCCATGCCACCTTTTGGGTGGCTTAATCTTCATCAATCATCGGTCAGTTTTAAGGGGTATTCATGCCAGTGCCACCTCTTCGGTGGCATAAACTTCATCAATCAATATGTCAGTCACAACAGAGAGTAGCAGAAGGTTCGCCCACTACAATATGGTATCTTCAGGTCACCAAGTTAGACAGGTTATATATCCCAAAAGGAATCCAAAGGAAAATAGCAGTTCGGTTATATAGACTACATCTAGGGTTACAGATGCAACTGGAAAATTAGTGAACCCAGAGAGTGGGAATGCATCATCTGCCAAACAATAACAGAAAAGCCACTACTTCACTATCTCCTGGAATGTGTAGCAACCAACGACCTTAGAAGAGCTTTAAGAGTTCCTAAATCTTGCAGTAACCACCCTGAAGCCATCAACACTGCCACTCTTCTGGTCAAAAAAGGTGTCCAGCAGCTGGCCACCCTCATAAATACTGTCAAGTAGCATCCTCCCCCGCGATGGCAGCCACATAGTAAGGAGACTGACGATTTAAATGCGAGCACAGCACACACTATAGCCTTTCACGACCAAAGATCACATTCACTCCAAAAAATCTACCATTTACGGGCTATTCATGCCCATACCATCTTTTTTTTTGAGATATATAGAAGAGTTGTTACATTGTTGTAGAGCCACTAGTACGCGTAGCGTTTCGGGCAGGTCCCTGGAATACGATCCCCGCCGCGAAGAATCGTTGTTACAACCAAGTACACATTTTACTGTTGAGTTAAACAGAGGCTACAGTTAAGGATTTGCGCCCAGTAAATCCTCCCCGGCCAGGATACGAACCCATGACAAAGCGCTCGCGGAACGCCAGGCGAGTGTCTTACTTAAGTCTTTTGTGGCTTAATCTTCATCAATCAATCAATCGGTCAGTTAGTCTAAGCTTGTATAATGATTCAGTACAGGTTCTTAAGAGATACCGCACATCTTCAACATTCACCAGCAACAATGTAACACTCGACGAGTCCAGTTAATTCCTACCCCCACAAGATGCTTCAGCCTCGCTACAGAGCAGACAGCCTAATTCCGGCCGCATCGAGATTCCACGCTCTCGTCCCGCATTCCAGGGGCCAGATTCACGAAAGCACTTACGCAAACACTTACGAACCTGTCCATCTTTTCTCAATCTTTGGCAGCTTTGTGTGGCTGTGTGGTCTGGTCAACATACTTCAGCCACGTTATTGTGACTCATCGCCTGCATTTGGCGGCTTTGTTTACAATTATTAAACAGTTAATGAGCTCTGAAGCACCAGGAGGCTGTTTATAACAATAACAACAGTTGATTGGCAAGTTTTCATGCTTGTAAACTGTTTAATAAATGTAACCAAAGCCGTCAGAGATTGAGGAAAGATGTACACGTTCGTAAGTGCTTGCGTAACTGCTTCGTGAATCTGGCCCCAGTTCTTTGACTCCCGCCCTCCCCCCAGCATTTAGAGCGGCACGCTTCACTACGCTGTCAACATATCGAATGCTGTAACCAAGACTAGTACTGTAGTAAATAAATATAAGAAACTACTACAGTATACTCTTTGTGTCTTATCACCCAAACACGTACACGTAAACATACGGTACACACTTATGTACATTTATAAATTACAGTTATTTATAAGTTGGACATTGTTGCTCTTTGGCGGTAGTTATCGTTAAAGAGGTGCTTATCTATTATTGTGTTTAGGGGCCGAGATTTGGTTCTTTGCTCCCTGTTTCCTAGCTATAATTTGGAAGGCCAATCCGGTGTATCACCTTAAACTGTTGCGTTTTGTGACGAAGAGTAAGATAATCTAAACTAGCCTTTATAATTTATTGATAATTTGGGGATTTTTTTAATAATTATTTTGGAAAATATTTTAATAATGGGTTGCGATAATTACTTGAAAACTGGCACGCAGATACCTTAGAGTTTATTATACAATTAAAAAAAATAAGCCTCCCAACAGTAAGTTTACAGATGTAATTACTTAGAATATTTATTTAGCACAGTGTTTATTCTTGGTAGCTATCATAAAAACGTGTTAAATGATATGGTGGTAGCCTAGGACCAACACTGTCTCCCTCTCCACGTCCACTGGTCACTCATGAAGGCCTCGAACGTGTACATCTTTCCTCAATCTTTGACGGCTTTGGTTACATTTATTAAACAGTTTACAAGCATGAAAACTTCCCCTTCAACTGTTGTTATTGTTATAAACAGCCTCCTGGTGCTTCGGAGCTCATTAACTGTTTAATAATTGGAAACAAAGCCGCCAAAGATTGAGAAAAGATGTACAGGTTCGTAAGTGTTTGCGTAAGTGCTTTCGTGAATCTGGCACCTGGCGTCACGCCCAAAAAAGTGTAGTATGAAATTAAATTGTAATCAACATATTTATTTATACAAGTACAAGTGTTCACATTTATACAAATTCAAAACTTTGATCTCATGAAACGATTGCATATTTATAAGTGAAATAATATAAAAAGCCTAATACTGATTAGACAATAACATGTAACATGAAACATTCGCCTAAGCGCTTCGCGAACACTTTGGCCTGAGTTCGTATCCTGGCCAGGAAGGACTGACTAGGCGCCAATCCTTAACTGGACGACTCTGTTCACCCACCAGTGAATAGGTACCTGGTTGTTGCACGATTTGGTGGGCCGTATTCCAGGGAAAATTAAGATTAAAGACCTGCCCGAAACGCTATGCGTCCTAGAGGCTTTACGAGAATGTTAAATCAACTTAATTTTTATGTTCTCTGGTAACCCCCAATGTAATTTCTTGTATACAAATAAATAAATAAATAAATAAATAAATAAATAAATAAATAAAATGTATGTATGAATGTAAACGGGCCTGAATGCTTTTTGGGATTGGAGTTTGTTATTGATCTTATTGCAGATTTGTTTAGTAATAATGGGTCGAAGGTAGTTTTAGGTTGTAAATCCCCAAACACAGATACCGTAGGTAGATATATTAATGAATAATAAAGTGTAACCAAGTCAGCAGCCGATTTTAGAGAGATTTCAACGGGTTTAGATTAATGTTAAAACATGGATTTTTACAGAAACTGTAATTTACACAACTATATATCTTATCTTTTAGCTTCAACA
Organism: Procambarus clarkii; assembly: GCF_040958095.1. Lineage (NCBI taxonomy): Eukaryota > Metazoa > Arthropoda > Malacostraca > Decapoda > Cambaridae > Procambarus > Procambarus clarkii. The sequence continues at coordinate 7,058,412 of NC_091213.1, forward strand.
GATGATAAGTGAAGCTGCAATAGATATCAGCAGCCTTAATAGATATATATTTGTGGCAGCTGCAAGAGGTACTGATCCGTAGCGTGGAGAATGTCCTACGGTGGCTGGCAAGTGAAGAGGAGCCGTGGGTGGGCCCAAGGATAAAGCTTTATCTGGTCCTAGACGACAACCAGGTGGTACTTAGTCCAGATGAGGAGGCACTCTATTCAGCTTTCACTGACCTTTTTAAAGAGGTGAGTTTCCCTGGCTTCAAAAAGTGTAGCTAGCAGTTGACACGACAACTGTGAAAATTGTCTCTCTATTTGTGTTTACCAATTTTTTACTTCATCGTTCAAATTTTGCAATTTTATTTGAAGGTTTGTCCATAAACATTATATATCACTATTTAGTCATATATGCAGCGAGTGAACCACACAGCTAATAATGTTTGAGTGTTATTAAAGATACGCACAGTGTTGACATACACATTGCTGTGACGCTGGAACTGTGGGAGGGTATAAGCCTCGCCACACTGGGCGTCACACACACAGCTGGAACTGTGGGAGGGCAGGCCTCGCCACACTGGGCTACACACACACAGCTGGAACTGTGGGAGGGCAGGCCTCGCCACACTGGGCTACACACACACTGCTGGAACTGTGGGAGGGCAGGCCTCGCCACACTGGGCTACACACACACAGCTGGAACTGTGGGAGGGCAGGCCTCGCCACACTGGGCTACACACACACAGCTGGAACTGTGGGAGGGCAGGCCTCGCCACACTGGGCTACACACACACTGCTGGAACTGTGGGAGGGCAGGCCTCGCCACACTGGGCTACACACACACAGCTGGAACTGTGGGAGGGCAGGCCTCGCCACACTGGGCTACACACACACTGCTGGAACTGTGGGAGGGCAGGCCTCGCCACACTGGGCTACACACACACTGCTGGAACTGTGGGAGGGCAGGCCTCGCCACACTGGGCTACACACACACAGCTGGAACTGTGGGAGGGCAGGCCTCGCCACACTGGGCGTCACACAGTGCTGGAACTGTGGGAGGGCAGGCCTCGCCACACTGGGCGTCACACAGTGCTGGAACTGTGGGAGGGCAGGCCTCGCCACACTGGGCTACACACACACAGCTGGAACTGTGGGAGGGCAGGCCTCGCCACACTGGGCTACACACACACTGCTGGAACTGTGGGAGGGCAGGCCTCGCCACACTGGGCTACACACACACTGCTGGAACTGTGGGAGGGCAGGCCTCGCCACACTGGGCTACACACACACAGCTGGAACTGTGGGAGGGCAGGCCTCGCCACACTGGGCGTCACACAGTGCTGGAACTGTGGGAGGGCAGGCCTCGCCACACTGGGCGTCACACAGTGCTGGAACTGTGGGAGGGCAGGCCTCGCCACACTGGGCGTCACACAGTGCTGGAACTGTGGGAGGGCAGGCCTCGCCACACTGGGCTACACACACACTGCTGGAACTGTGGGAGGGCAGGCCTCGCCACACTGGGCTACACACACACTGCTGGAACTGTGGGAGGGCAGGCCTCGCCACACTGGGCGTCACACAGTGCTGGAACTGTGGGAGGGCAGGCCTCGCCACACTGGGCTACACACACACTGCTGGAACTGTGGGAGGGCAGGCCTCGCCACACTGGGCGTCACACAGTGCTGGAACTGTGGGAGGGCAGGCCTCGCCACACTGGGCGTCACACAGTGCTGGAACTGTGGGAGGGCAGGCCTCGCCACACTGGGCTACACACACACAGCTGGAACTGTGGGAGGGCAGGCCTCGCCACACTGGGCTACACACACACTGCTGGAACTGTGGGAGGGCAGGCCTCGCCACACTGGGCTACACACACACAGCTGGAACTGTGGGAGGGCAGGCCTCGCCACACTGGGCTACACACACACTGCTGGAACTGTGGGAGGGCAGGCCTCGCCACACTGGGCTACACACACACTGCTGGAACTGTGGGAGGGCAGGCCTCGCCACACTGGGCGTCACAGGTACACGCTGGTATGTATTTGTTATTACGTAACAAACCAAACCAAATCCTAAAAATAGTCAAACGGAAATAAAAAGAAGGTAGTATTCAATTGTATAAATATATTGTGCGCCCCCACTTGAATTATTGTTTCCATACATAAGACTTCATCTTCAGAAAGGCATATCTGCTTTGGAGAAAATTCAAACGCTGGGCAACTAACATTATTCCTGAACTAAGTCGAGTGTCACACGAGGAATAGTTGAGGTCCACTCGGCTAACATTACTAAAAACCAGGCATGACAATGGTAATCTTACTGAAACTCTTAAAATACTGAACAGTTTGGAGGATGTTGATCCGGGCTACTTCTTCAACAGGTCAGATGTAACACAAACAAAGAGCAACGGTTTCAAGTTCAACAAGCCACAATGTAGGACTGAAAACAGAAGATGCTTTTTCACCCACAGGGTTATAAACCCACGGAACCGCCTACCCACCGAAGCCGTAAATGCCAAAACTCTGTTAAATTTTAAACTACAGCTTGAAACAATCATCAGGACAAATAGAGGGATCTTTGAGAAGCCGACGGCTTCCTGTCCTCGCCGAGGCCACCAGTGTTAATGGCCCTGATGTAAATTCAGTTTATAGGGATATACACATCGAGAGGTATACCCCACCCTTTATATTATTAATAATTCACGGGCCCAGAAGGCAGTGTATTTATACACGTTATAGGCTTATATCGAAGTATTCCCCCCCCCCCTCAAGGTCGAATTATTGACCCCGCCCAGGATGCAACCCCCACAACAAACTAACTATACTCCTGAGTACCTACTTACTGCTAGGTGGACAGGTTCATTAGGTGATAGGAAATATCCATTTTTGTCCACTACGGGCTTACCATAGCCCGTGCTACTTGGAACTTTTATTCTGAGTAGCTGAATCTAAGGCAACAAACAATAATTCTGTCCCGGCTGGAATATTTCTTGATATAATTGGACAGTTTACTTTAGTCATGGATAATGTTTAGGACTAAGTATGTACTTGCTGGATAGTTGATTAGTAAACTATTATAGTGGCCTTAATGGCCATCCAGCGGGCTATTGGCCGGCCCGGGCCGTTGCTGCTCCTGTGCCAGCCAATCACCGGACTCTATTTCCCAGTTGGTTGATAGCGTCGTGGAGGATGGACGTGACCGCTCCGCTCCACCTGAGGGGACTGTGGACGTCTTGGGCGTCCAGGGGGACTTTCAAGTAATAGTGATGCGACTTTGACATTTCTTACATAAAATATAAGGCTAATTATGATTAACGTATTGAGACTGAGGTGTATTAATTGCTTTGCAATCATTTGACTTGTTCAAGTCAAGTTGTTCGTTTTGGAATTTATGGCTATGGCGGGTAGGCGGTTCCATGGGTTTTATAAGTTTGGTGTACGTATCGGTACCAGGTATAACATGAACAATATTTTTTTTCGTATAGAATAAACCATAAAAAATTAAGAATGTCATCGCATGTCCATAGTATATTCAGAACTATGAAAACTATGAGTTTCATTAGTAATTCTTGAGACAATTTACATCGTATAAAAAGGCCTTGAAAGTTGAAATTGAAGTGTTGGTGGAGTAGTGTTAGGCATATCGAGGATCCATTTAGCCCGGCCCGGTCATTATTCACTTGATGGCTCTTTTGAGCGATAGTTACTGTTTGGCAACTGTTGACCACTCAAGTGAAGAGAGGCATGAGGTGTAATGAAGCTTCCTGTTAGGAAGGGCCGCCCAGCCAGTGGTGTCGTGGGGGATTAGTTCACTGATGCAGCTACCCATAATTTACCTTAATTTACCTGAGTGCCACTTACACACAAGTGGTCTCGACGAGGACAGGAAGCCGGCGGCTTGTTAAAAGGTCCCCCCCATTTGCTCCTGATGAACTTTTCCAGTTGGGTTTTAAAATTTAACAGTTTTGGCATTTATGGCTTTGGCGGGTTGGCGGTTCCATGGGTTTATAACCCTGTGGGTGAAGAAGTATCTCCTGTTTTCAATTCTACATTGTGGCTTCCCAATAAGCCAGTGAGATATTACAATTTGTTATAGGGATACTAGCTGTTATGGTTTAGACCGGTCTCTCCAGGTTTTGGAATGTCTGTTCCATAAGACAAGAATGGTAATTATAGAGGATGTTTTAAATTTATTATCTACTTCATATCAACGTTTATTATAACCAATGAGCTATTGAACTTGTTCATTTATTATACACCACATACCCTCCCATGAGCAGTAGTGGAAAAGATTAGAGGCACATAATGGGCTCTGGAACTGAATCCCAAAATTCATTGAGCTAAGCAAGTAACATTCTTAATAATCTAGTTACTCAGTTTAATGTATGTACTCTATGTATGTGTATGTATATGTATATGTATATATCTCTCTCTCTCTCTCTCTCTATCTAATGGGTTAAAGATCCTGGACCACAACAATCTCTAAGCTAAGCATTTATGTCTGGTGAACCAGTTACATAAGATGTTTATTCAGGAAAAGGTACATATATTGAAAATGAGTTACAAACATGTCAGATTAATAGCTAGTTCATACAATGCCTGAAGTCACTAATATGCACAGCGTGTTAGTGAAAATACTAATATGCACAGCTTATTAGTGGCTGTGCGTATTAGTGGCTTCAGGCGTAAAATAAACTTAGACTAAAACTTAATATTAATTGAGATCAAAAACATAAATTGAATTGGAAAAAAGGGGAAAAAATAAAATAAAGAGTGATGATAAATTCATGATGAATAGAACAGTAGAAAATGCAACAAAACAGCAGAAGAAATTTTAACTAAATAAACAATTACAATTTTCTTTTAAGTTAATACATGCCAGATATTAGCAGTTAAACAAGTTGGTAAATAATCAATAATGTTTGAAAATAGCAAGACATAAATTGACATTTAGGAGGTAAGGTAGGTTACATGGAGTTTATAAGATTTTGATTTTTTATTCAGGTAAAGGTATATATATAGAAAATGAGTTACAAACATAATGTTGGATTTAAAGGTAGAGCTAGTGCATACAATACCTAAAGCCACTAATACGCATAGCATTTCGAGCAAGGTGTGGGGGGGAATAAAAACACTAGGACTAAATCTTAATAGTAATGGAGCTTAAAATATAAATCGTGTTGAAAAAAGGAATATTAAAGAAAGGGGGGGGGACATGGCAGAAAATAGCAATTATACAAGTTGGTCAACAAACAGCATTGTTTAAAATAGCAAGACATGGGATGACATTTAGGGGTAAGGTAGGTTACATGAAGTTTATTAGGTTGTACTTAGTTTTTATCTTAAAACTGGTTGAGCCTTTGACATGATTGGGAAGGTCATTCCACATTCTGGGTCCCTTGATTTGTAGATCATTTCTGGTTAGATTAAGTCGTACTCTTGGAATATCAAATAGGTATTTGTTTCTGGTGTAGTGCCCATGGGTTCTGTTACAACCTTCTAAGAAGCTTTTAACGTCAGGATTGACATTACAGTTCAGAGTTTTAAATATATAGAGTACACATGAGAGGATGTGCAGTGACTTAATATCTAACATATTCAGAGATTTGAGTAAGGGTACCGAGTGCTGTCTGCGGCCAGAGTTAGATATTGTTATAATAGCAGCTTTGTGTTGAGTAATTAGAGGACGTAAATGATTTGGGGTAGTAGAACCCCAAGCACAAATATCATAGTTGAGATAAGGATAGATGAGAGAGTAATAGAGCATCACCAGGGCAGGGCGAGGTACCAGTACGTAATATCTGATTGTAGAAACAATGCCAACAGTTTTAGAAACTTTTTTTGCTAAATTTAGAATGTGTCCCTGGAAATTCAAATCAAATCAAAATCAAATCAAATGTTTATTTAGGTAAGGTACATACATACAAGAGATTTTACAAAGAGTGATGGATTTAAGATAGGGCTAGTACATACAATGCCTAAAGCTACTATTACGCAAAGCGTTTCGGGCATGAAAAACTTAAATGACTAAAGCTTAATACTAATTGAGCATAAAGAATAAAATGAAAACATGGAATGAAAACATAGCTGAAAAAGCAGCACAAATACAATTCTGTAGACAAACAGCGCTCTTTAAAAAAAACAGACATTGGTTGACAATAGAGGGGTAAGGTAGGTTACAGGGAATTTATTAGGTATAGCTTCGTTTTTATCTTAAACTGGTTGAGAGAGGTACAGTCTTTAACATGGTTGGGAAGGTCATTCCACAATCTGGGTCCCTTGATTTGTAGAGCATTTCTAGTTTGATTGTTGTACTCTAGGAATATCAAAACTTTATATATTTCTGGTGTGGTGCTCATGGGTTATACAATACAATACAATACAATTTTATTTAGGTAAGGTACATTTTAGGTAAGGTATTTAGGTAAAGCCACTATTACGCAAAGCGTAATAGTGGCTTTAGGTTCTGTTACAACCTTCTATGAAGCTTTTGAGGTCAGGATTGGCATTACAGTTTAGCGTTTTATATATGTATAATACACATGAGAGAATGTGCAGTGACTTAATGTCTAACATATTCAGAGATTTAAGTAGGGGTACCGTGTGATGTCTGGAGTGATTCAGCTTGTTATCGATGATACCAAAGAATTTACCATGAATTTTGTTACTAATTTGGATATTGTTTATTCTTAGATTGATTTCACTTGAGGATTTATTACCAAACTAAATATAGAAAGTTTTGTTAATGTGTTTGAGTTTGTGAGCAGTTAGCCAAAGATGGATTTTATTTAGTTCAGTATTCACTGTGACATTTAGAGCAAGAGGGTCAGGACTGGAGAAAATAAAGGTTGTGTCATCAGCAAATAAGATTGGTTTGAGTTGTTGAGAGGCATTTGAAAGGTCATAAATGTAGATGAGAAAGAGGAGAGGGCCAAGTATGCTGCCCTGTGAAACACCAATGTTTATGGGTAGGGTGGGAGAAATGGAATTATTCACAGAAATATACTGGAGCCTCTCAGTAAGGTAGGACTGAAGGTATTGCAGGGAATGACCTCTGACTCCATAATGATGTAATTTAAGAAAAATGTTTTGGTGGTTGAGTGTCAAAAGCCTTATGTAGATCCACAAATAACCCAAGAGGGAATTGATTTTTATCAAGAGTGGCATGTATCAAGTTAATCATACTAATCATTACATCGTTAGTGCTTTTTTTGGGTCTGAAACCATATTGGCAAGAGCTAAGTATATTGTGTTTAGCTAGATAAGAGTAAAGCTGTTTGTAGATTAGCTTTTCAAATATTTTTGACAAAGTTGGAAGAATTGATAGTGGTCTGTAATTGTTGACATCAATGAGATAACCACATATATGGACTGGGGTTATATGGACTCTTGCTTTTTTTAGAATATCCGGAAAGGTTTGGAGGTCAAGTGATTTGTTGAAGAGCTATGCAATAGCAGAAGCTAGAAATCTGGAGCCATTTTTTATAAATTAGAGACGGAATCTTATCAAGGGCATGTGACTTAGTTTTAAGGGAAAGGATTATCTCATTAACATCAGTGGAATTAGCAGGAGTTAGGTACAGAGAGACTGGATAGTTACCTGTAAGGTAGTCTTTAATATTAGTGAGGGAGGATGGAATATCATGAGCAAGGGCTGTCCCAATGGATGAGAAGAATCTATTGAATTCAATAGCAGTGTCAGAGGCTGAAAGCACACCATCCTCATTGGATAGGAGTACGTACTGTATTAGTTTTTTATTCAAAATCTTTTTTGATCCTAATATTTGGGAAATAGTGTTCCATGTTTTCTTAATGTTGCCCTTAATTTGCGTAAATTTATTTTCGTAGTATTTCATTTTGGCTCTTCTAATTATTTTAGACAGCATTGATGAGTAAATCTTTGAAAATTCTTTGGAGACGGCTCCTAACCTATACTTCTTCTCAAGGTCATGTTTTTTATTAATAGATTTTAGTATTCCCTTTGTAAGCCATGGAGTGTTTAACCTTTTATTTGTGACTTGTTTCGTTAGCATTGGACAGTGGGAGTTATAAAGGCTCAGAGTTTTCTGTAGAAATGTTTGCACTGCTAGGTTGATGTTCCCTGTTACCTAATCCAGCCTCCCAGTTGATATTAGCAGCAACAATAAATTTGCTTATAGAAGTTTCATTGTACAGCCTGAAGCTTATCTTCCTTGTATCTAGAGGTGATTTATTAATGTTAGGAGAAATGTAGGGTAATGGTCTGTGGTCTTATTATTGATTATCAGTGAAGTATGTGGAGAGGATATGTTAGTCCAGATGTGGTCAAGAGCCGTGTCAGTACTATCAGTGATTCTAGTATTTCTAGTGATTAAGGGTATGAGGAAGCAAGAATTCATACAGTTGAGGAAACTAGAAGCAGGAAGGTTATCAGGCTCACCGAGGTCAATATTAAAGTTACCTGAAATAATTAAATGGTTTTTGTTCAGTCTGTTATCAAGTACTGTATTAGATTTTTAAGGTTAGAGTTTAATTCAGACACATCAGTGTTAGGAATTCTATAGACTGCTCCCACAGTCAGGACAGTCTCAGCACCCTTGACTCTGAAACAGGCAAAGATATACTCTCCACAGGAGTCTCTAGTTCTAATTACTTTTAAGCATGTCAGTTCTTGGTGGTAGTAAAGCGCAGTACCACCACTTTTCTGAATTGGACGAAAGTTGTGAATTGCCGAGTAGTTTGGCATGTTAAAGAGTTGAGTAGTATCCTGTTTTAACCATATTTCAGCAAGTATAACAAAGGAGAATTTGTTGTCAACAGTTTAAATCAAGGCACTAACATCATCAGAGTGTTTGCTTAGAGATCTTACATTCAAGTTAATTACAGAGACATTGTGATTGTGTTAATACATTGTTTACATCTTGTGCTGTATAATATCTGCAATTTTGATCATTAAAGTGATGATTGTCAGAGATACTAGATAAGAGGTTTAGTTCTGGGTCTATACTCATTTGCTTAAGAGGGCTGGTTGTAGGAAAAAAAGGCAAAAGAGGCAATTAAGAAAGATCTAGATATGAAAGGGAAAAAAATATATGCAAAACTATACAAAACAAACAAACAAATGAGGTAGATTGCTCTCAGATACTCTCAGGTACACAAAGTAATATTTTGCACTTGGAGACACAGGTAAAGCCAGGGAGCCGGTCTTCCGAGCGGACAGCACGCTGGACTTGTGATCCTGTGGTCCTGGGTTCGATCCCAGGCGCCGGCGAGAAACAATGGGCAGAGTTTCTTTCACCCTATGCCCCTGTTACCTAACAGTAAAATAGGTACCTGGCTACCTACGTCAGCTGTCACGGGCTGCTTCCTGGGGGTGGAGGCCTGGTCGAGGACCGGGCCGCGAGGACACTTAAGCCCCGAAATCATCTCAAGATAACCAGGGGTACAATGGAGTAAGGGAGTATGGAAAGACTAGGCAACCTAGGTAATAAAGAAATTAAAGAAAAATAAGTTTAATAAACATAGGCAAATTTAATCTTAATGATAATTAACTGTAAATAGTTATGAACCTATAATTAATGTGAACTAAAGAAAATAAAAATGAACTCGATTAATTAAGTCCAATAAATGACTAATATATATCAAATTCAAATTTAATTTAAACAAACAGTGTAACAAAGAAACCTAGGTTACCTGGTCTGCACTAGGTGACAAGGGGGTTAATTATGATGAGTCATTGATAGAGATAATAAGGTGAGACAAAACCACATTAGGTGAGGAATGTATTGAGGTTATCCTCATTATCAATTTTAAACATTTTACCTGCAGAAGTTTTTCTCACTTTTATCATGCCAGTTCTGGAGGTTTAGTATAACCTACTATACTAAAGTATAGTTTAGTTTTATTTAGTACTTAGTTTTATTCTTAATTTAACTGGTTGAAAGAGGTACAGCCTTTGACATGATTTGGAAGGTCATTCCATATTCTGGGTCAAATGATTTGCAGAGCATTTCTAGTTTGGTTAGGTTGTTCTCTTGGAATATCAAATAGGTATTTGTTTCTAGTGTGGTGCCAATGGGTAATGTTACAACATTCTAGGAAGTGTTTAAGGCCAGGATTGGCATTACAGTTCAGAGTTTTATATATGTTGTTGAATATGACCGAAAAGGTAAGATTAATAATTCTAACACGAATCTTCTCAATATTTCTTATGTTTTTCTTCACTGCCAGTGGTAATAAAAATAACAATTCTCCAAAATTCATTTTTAATTGTCTAAATTAAAGTTTTATATATATGGAGTACACTTGAAAGGATGTGCAGTGACTTAATATCTAACATATTCAAAGATATAAGTAGGGGGGCTGAGTGCTGTCTGGTGCCAGAGTTTGTTGTTCTAATAGCAGATTTGTGTTGGGTAATTAGGGTACGTAGATGATTTTGAGTAGTGGCCCCAAGCAGATACAGATCCACCAGATACAGATGCATTTACAATGCATCTCTCTAGGTGTCTACCCATGTCACCCTGTAATTTAAAAAGTAATAACTTGAAAACTAATAAGAATAAATTAAATATAACCTAAATTTGATGGTTCAGCAATTATATACTGGGGGTATGATTTTTGTAGGAACTTTGTACTGAATTAAGGGGAAATTAGCATTATAATGTTCATGCTAATATGATTTTGTATTATTTGATAGTATTTTTCTGGGGAAAGCCCCTTGTAGCCCCTTGAAGCTACCATCTCCAATGTAGGTGCCACCAGTTGTGGAATTCTCTGTCCTATCAGGAACCCAGCACCAGAACCTGGTCCCCTCACAGAGGCATAGGGCGCTGTGGCATTTATATATTAAGTTATTCATATATACAACTACCAAGGAAGGCACTCAGAAAATCAGTGAGTCAAAACAAACCATAGGTAGTTGCCATCGAGACCTGCAGGCTTGAAAATGGCCATAGAACTCTTTCCCCTTTTTTGGGACAGGAGGGGAGCAGGCCATGACTAACAAGTTGCTCCATTGTCATTTTAATGTAAGAACCTGATTCCGTGGGGAAGGGAGTGTGTCAGGCAGCCACTGGGGCTTGCCCAGAAATTGACATTTCATTACAATCAATGCTTGTGTTCTGGGGAGGAGCACCTTGTGGCTCCCAGAAGCTAACTACCTTTGAACAAAGAAGAAATGAGCACTTGCCAGGGAGGAGGGACCACCGCAGGTATCATAGCGAAGAAGAGACCATCGACCTAGAAAGCCGGCCCTAGGCCACACAGGTGCGCTGAGGCCCAGGAACATTGGTCGAGTTCTGCACCACCTTGTTCATCCTCCACAACCCCCACACATGAATATCACTCCAGGACACATTAGCAAAAACAGCCAAAAGAGCAGCATACAGTGACACCTCGGCTTACGAATGCCCCTCTTTACAAATTGTTTGGGTTATGAGCACAATTTATTTGTAAAATTTGAATCGGTTTACGAGCTTTGCCTCGGGTTGCAAGTTTTTTTTTATACATGTATGGGTCAATCGAGCTCGTGGTTCCTGGTGGCACGGTCGCCTGCGCGTCATGGCAACTACTGATGGTTGGCAACCATCAGTGGCCCCCACTTAGTGACGATCACGCTTCAATTCTTTGTAAAGAATTTCATTTTTTTCTTGTTTGGTTCCTGAACATAAAAGTAATTATTATATATCATGCCATGGATCCCAAGAAAGTCAGTGGTAAGGTTCAACCTAAGAAAACACATGTGAGGATGACCATTGAGGAAAAACAAGAGATCATTTGTAAACATGAAAATGCTAAAGGAATTGTTGAATTATAATCAATACAACAAATCTTCAAGGGAAAGGAAGCAGTAGAAGATGTCCCTTCCTCATTAATTAAGAAAATGTGTGCAGTATTGGAAGAACTGCAAAGTTTTACTGAAAAGACTTGGCCAGATAAATCTTTAGCAGGCCGTTGCATTGACCTTATTAATGACAATGTGATGTCTTTCTACAGACAAGTGTTAAAATGTAAGGAAAACAAATGTCTTTAGACAGATTCTTAGTAAGACAAGCAAGTAGTGAGCCACATCCAGGTCCTTGTCGTATGCCTGCAAAATGTAGGAGAGAGTACCCCAGAGAAGTCATCACTGACCGGTGTTATAATGGAAGGGGACTCCCCTTCCAAACACTAACACCTCTCCTCCTACCCCCTTCCTCACTGTCTTCCATACACCAACAAGCCATCAATAAAGGTAAGCTGTAACTTGTACATACTATAGTATAAAATATGTATGTATTTTGAAGTTAATATTTTTTGAGTGTGGAACGGATTAACTCAATTTACATTATTTCTTTTGGGAAAATTTGATTCGGGTTGCGAATTTTCGGGTTGTGAGTCGTCTCTGGGAACGGATTAAATTCGTAAACAGAGGGGCCACTGTACAGTGCCTACAAACGTCATGGGCACGAGGGTAGACCACAAACTGGCTAGAATTAATAATGTTGGGTCCCCGGTAGGCCAGAGAACTCGATGACTGATGACACTTACATCAGAGGGATGGTAGCTTCAAGGGAGCGACCCAGAAATTGGTGTTTCATTACATTCAATGTTCATTTTTTTTTTAGTACTGTATAGATATTCGAAGAGTTCCTTGCTTTTTTTTTATTCTATGCATTGGTATAGATTTTTTCTTATTGATCTTTATGTTCAGAGACTAGTAACTATCCAAAGGTGGACAACTTTGCCCAAACAAAATTCTAACCATTTCTGATAAATAGCCTAAAAGTCTAAATATTGCAAATTCTGTTAAGATTCAGATTAGTGTGATCCTCAATTTGAAGGTTTGATTATATTTTGCTATTTTTTATTTATTTATTTTTTTTTTTGAGATATATACAAGAGTTGTTACATTCTTGTACAGTAATTTATTGCTTGCGTTACGTTGCAAAGCTGGATGACTGTGTGCAACTGTATCGTGGAACTTGGGATGAGCCGCAGCCCCCCAAAGTGCCCAAGTGGCGTGTACGAGTTGCAGAGAGTGGTCCTTCTGACGACATTGAAGAAGTGGTTCCACCACTGCGACCCCTCCAACCTCGTCGTGAAACTCTAGTAGTCACACTCTCTGACCCTCAATGGGAGGGCTTTCGCAGCATGCTCACTAGTAGCATTCAATGCAGGTTCACCAAGGCTGCAGAGTTTTTGGATCAGATCTGTAAGTTTCCTTCATTGATTTAATCCTTATTATTATGCAGTACTGTACTGTATAGTGTTGATTTGTGGAGTATTTTAATGTTTAATTCACTCCAGGTTGGCACTTACTGTATGTTATATACTTTTGAGTAACAAAGGTAATGTTTAAAGTTTAAATTAGCAAAATTAAATACAGTGGATATTATTGCAATTTGCCAGAGGTATTTCAATCAATAAATATTGTCGCACAATGGATGAGGTGCCAGTCACTTGGGCAGTTAGGTTAAGCACTATTGGTTCTGATCAGTAATTGGATGAATGGCTGCAGTCACTTTTACACTTGTCAGGATGGACTTTGAAAAACCTAATAAGCTTCATATTCCAAAGAATTGTATACCATTACAGTGCTGATTTAATTTTGTTTTAGTATCCTGCATCTAAAAAAAAAAAAAAGAAAGCATTTGATTATTTCTATGCTATTTAGTTGTCAAATACAGTACTGTACTGTACTGTATTGTACAAGTACAGTGTTCCCGCCAAACATACGACAAAACTGCAATGTTGCTACAACGTTTGAACAAATTTTAACCCCTAACAAGTTGTAACAACCAATATAGCAAGTTGTAACAAAGATTTAATGTCATAAAAATGTTAAAACAAGATGTAACAACTTTATTACAAGTTGTAATAAGCAGAAAATAGGGACAGTTACATTGTGTGTTTGCAGGGCTGTTGAGTATGGTACTAGATACAGTATTGTTTTTGTATTAAGATAAATGTGCTTTGCATATCTGCTGTGCTCTCGCGAGTTAATACCCGATGTGATGTAACATTAATTTTCATGTCAAAAGTTTAATGTTTTATACAATTATCCTCATATTTTGTTCACATTATGTAGTGTATATTGTACTATTCAACAATCATATGATTATATATTTTAAATATTATATAAATTTTATTATACATATTTAAATAGATTATATATTTTATATAGCCAGTGAATGGTCATCTGTGTTAAATGGGAATGTAAGAAGTGAGATAGACCATTTCCTGAGCCAGGATGCAGAACTAGACGAGTATGCAGGCCAGGTTCGCCATTACTCTGCCTATGTTGAGCAGGCTAGTCACGTTCCTACCTCTGCCACGCTTCATGTCTTTAGGTATATTCCATCATTGTACACTGATTTTAACTGGGTGCAGAGTTGTTACCTTGCTCTTCAAGTTTTCATTACTGTCCCTCAAAAACCTAATTATATCTCATGATTATATCACAGTGGTCTGTAATTTTGCCAACTTGTTGTGCAAGCCACCCATGCTAATATTTTCCTCATCAAAGCCCCACAAAACAAGCACACTTGTCCTTCCTCATGCCTGTGGCCATCTTTGATTTTGTTGTCTGTAATTGTTTTAAATAGCATCTTTATTCATCCAATTTTTTCACTCGCCCTTGCACATTTGTTTTGTCTTGGCTACACCTTTGTATACTGGGACACCACACAGTCACCAGCATGTTCTACAATACTTAGACAGTTGAAATATTCTAGAGCTCCTTGATGTGCATCAGCCCTGCAAGATAAACAAACTGTGCACTGCAAGAAGCATGGCATTGCTCTCTGCATGCTTATATATTTTACAGAATGTAACATACACCTGTAATTCTAACTAAACAAACTCACTGATGATCATGTATATAGTGTATTATAAAATTTTGTACAGTGTTTTTATGAGACACATAATTAGTGATATAAAATATTATGTAATGGATATTTATTTATTTGTTTATTTATTTATATATATACAAGAAGGTACATTGGGGGTTAAGAGTACATAGAAATGATGTTGATTTTACATTCTTGTAAAGCCACTAACACTAATAGCATTTCGGATATAGTTATATGTCTATATTTGTAGATACAGTATATGTTTTAACAACTTTTTGTATAATAAAAAACAATATGCATACACTAAAGCAATATGCGAGTACCAAAAAAAAAAAAAACCCCACCTTTGAATGCAATGAAATGCCATTTTCTGGGTGAGTCCCAGAATCTCCCCAGAGCTTACTGGGCTGAAATGCATGTATTAGACCGTGGCATCAGTCAATTCGACTGGAGTTCTATGCCTATCAAGGACCATGAGCCAGAACCTGGCCCCTTCAGAGAGGCGCGAGGAGCAATGGCCTATAGAAACCCCCATGTGGTTGGAAGCATTCTATATCTGCCATCTACTGGGTTAGGCACCAAGAAAGGTAGGCATCCCAAAACAAACTACAGCTAGTTAAAAATTGTGACCAAAAGCCAAACTAGCAAGTACTGTAGAACTCTCCAAACCAAAAACAAGCAAACAAGCATAACATCACCATGCTGCTGTCTGCGCAGCTCCCCCCTTCCCGGGAGGGGAAAGAGAGTGCCCCAGCCCCCCCCCCCCCCCCCCCCCATGCTGGCTATCCAACCCCAGTTCAGAGGCTGAATGTCAAAAATGCAAAAAAAACATCGACCGGAGGGAGGAAGGGTTGCTGGGGGAGCCTCGCCCAGAAAATTGCCTTTTGATGCAGTTTTGTGCCTTCTTGTGCCTTGTAGGGAGCCGGTCGGCCGAGCGGACAGCACGCTGGACTTGTGATCCTGTGGTCCTGGGTTCGATCCCAGGCGCCGGCGAGAAACAATGGGCAGAGTTTTTCACCCTATGCCCCTGTTACCTAGCAGTAAAATAGGTACCTGGGTGTTAGTCAGCTGTCACGGGCTGCTTCCTGGGGGTGGAGGCCTGGTCGAGGACCGGGCCGCAGGGGACACTAAAAAGCCCCGAAATCATCTCAAGATAACCTCAAGATAACCTCTTTGCCTGGCCAGTGGCTTGTACTTTTCTTTTCAAGTGTATGTGTGTATGCATGTACATGTGTACACTGTGTGTGTGCACATGTGTATGTGCATACGCACGTGTGTATAACATACCTTGTGTGTATATGTATGTGTATATACACGTATATACATGATATGTATATATGTGTATGTGTACTTTTTCTTTCGGAAGGGGTCAATCCGCCCCATCCTTCTGGGGTTCCCGTCTGCTTTTTGCAGACATGGGCCTTTCGAATCTGCAGTTCTTCTGGACTTCAGTCTGCGCCCTGGTTTCTATGCCCTCCTTGGAGGACTGTTGTCTCCTGTCCGGCTTCTGTTGGGGCCAGGTGCCTGGATGGTGGCCCTGGACCTCCAGGTCAATTATTGGCACTTGGGGTATTTTTGCATCTTTACCGGATCTTGGTGCCCTGTCTGAGTCTGTTTGAGATTCGGTGTCTGGCCTACCTCAACGACTGGCTGGTGTGGGCTCACAGTCGGTCCGCTTGTCTGCTCGCCAGGGGTGTGGTTCTTTCCTGATCACCGGGTTTGGTTTCCTGGTGATCGGGAGGCCATTCCATCTGTTTCTGTCCTGGGTTCGGACCTGGGCCTTGTTTAGGGCTATTGGGCCACTCCTTGTCTTTCCCTCCAGAAGTGTTACTGCGGCTGTGGTCCCGCCTTCGGCTGTTCATGAGGGGGTTCCGGGTTACTCGAGTGGTTGTGCGGGAGTCTGAACTTCGACGTGCTGGTCTGTCCGCGGGGTCAGGTTTGGCTTCGGCTTCTGTTTGGGTCCTTCGGAGACTCCCCTTCCGCCTCTTGCAATCGTTGGGTTTGTTCCTCCGGGGATCTTGTGTTGGTGCTGTGTCACCAGCTTCTTCTTTGGGGTTTTCGGGGTTCCGTGCCTTGGCACCTCCCCGAGCCTTCGCTCGATGTGTTCACGGATTGGCCAGTCGTCACCGACTCGTTTCGTTGGCTCTGCCTGACGTATGGACTCCTGGCCATTGACGTCTTCGAGTCGGCGTGGTCTAGGCGTCGCCCATTTTATGTGGCGACCTTACCCACCTGCGAGGCGTTCACGTTGGATGCTTTTCGGTAGGACTGGTCGAGGTGGGGGTACCTGTTCCTCTTCTACCGGTCCAGCTGTTGCTTCGGGTTCTGGCTCGGTTGCAGCCTGTTCCCATGAAAGCAGTCCTTATGGTTCCTTGGTGGCCGGCCCAGCTTTCTTTTCAGACGCTGCTTGATAGGTGCCTGGACCCGGGGCATTTTCCCGCGACTCCGCCTCTTTTGGCAGGTCGGATCGGTCCTGTACGTGACTGGTTCGGCCTTCTCCTCGGCTCTTCACATCTGGTATTTTGATGCGGGTATCACCATCTCTGTGGTGTTCAGGTGGTCTTGTTGATGGTGTCCCACCAGCGAGCTTCGTCTTGGCGACAGTATGACGTTCCTGGTGTTTCTATGCACTTTTTCTTGCTCTTTGTACATTGTCTTTTCTTTCGCATCGGGTTGTCTTGTCCTTTCTAGGGTTTTCAGGACTACGGTTATTTGATGTTTCTTACTGTTGCCTCGTTTTGTGCGGCGCTGGCAGAGCCGCTCCGGCTTCCATTCAGGGTGGACGTCACATCTGCCCCGTTTCGTATGCTTTCTCGTGTTTTGTTTCACCTCCGGCCTGCTCATGCGTCACCTGCGCCGTCCTGGTCCTTGATCAGGGTGCCTTCTTATCTTCTCCTCAGTTTGTGGTAGCCCCTTTGGTTCAGGTTTCTGCTCTTTGGTACTGGTGGTAGATTTGTACGTGTGCAGCCTTTCTCTGTCCTGGCGATGGTCGAGACGGCTGGTTTCTGGAGGGGTTCTTGGGTTATTGATGCGTGATTGGTTCGGCCGGGGGTGCGTCCTGTGTTGTCCAGTTGCGCTTTTTGCTGTTACCTGCGTACCGTGTCTGGGGATGCACTTTGGTTGATCCGGTTCCCCTTGTTCCCTGTTTCAGGGCTCGGGTCTCCCAGGTCGTCCCCAGAGTTTTTCAGTCTTCCAGCCGGCAGTCTGTCTTTGCGCCCGTGCTGTTCGGACGTTTGCAGCTTTTGCTGCTGTGTTGATGTCCAGGGCTCATTTCGGGTGCAGGAAATTGAGGGTCGCACAGGTTCTTGGCCGTCCATTCTTTATGCGCGTCTGCTCCTGTGCATTCTTGTTGCCTTGGGTAGCAGGTTGCATCCTGTTGTCTCAGCTTCGCGTTGCGGAGTTTGTGGCAGCTGCCACCTGGGTTAGCCCTTTCTTTTCCTTCTCTTTGGGTATGAAACTCCAGGGAGCAGTAGGGGCTCCCCACAGCTCCCCTAATGAAACGCCATTTTCTGGGCGAGCCCAGAGGCTCCCTGACAACACTCCCTCCCACTGGTCGGCAGTTTTTTCGCGTTGGTTGAAGCTTAGCTTCCGAACTGAAGCTTGGCAGCCGGCGCGGTAGGTCCGGGGCTCCCCCCTCCCCCTCTCGGGGCGGGGAGGGCTGCGCGGATGATCAGCGCGGCAGTAAAGTGTGATGTTTGCATGTTTGCTTGTTTACTTGGGATTGTAGGGAGTTTCTACCTCTCTGTTCGGTTTTTTGTTTTAGTTTTTTACCATGTGGGGTTTGTTTTGTCATGCCTACCTTTTTGGGTGCCTGACTTCGGTCGATGGCAGATAAGGAAAACCCCAACCACTGTGGGTTTTCCAGTGCCATTGCTCCCTGAAACCTCTCTGAAGGGGCCAGGTTTTGGCGCTGGTCCCTGGTAGGTCTGAACTCCTTAGCTAATGTCCCGGTCTAATATAACATACATTAGCCTGATAAGCTCCAGGGAGCCTCGGGGCTCACCCAGAAAATGGCGTTTCATTACATTCAACGCTGGTTTTTTGTGTAACAGAAATGTATCTTGTAGTTAAGTGAAAACAGATTCACTATCTACTAAACCCATAGAACAAACTACTGTATGTGGTAAAAGTGTGTTTATTTGTAATAAATAATTAATTTTACTTTTGGCAGACTAGAGTATAAATTTCTACGACAAAGTCTGCTGTTGGTGTCATCTTCCTTTGTATCAATGCTGCGAGACAAACTGATAGCTGATCACCGGGAAACAACACAGGGGTAAGGCTTATGACAATTATGTTAAGCTCTTGCATGTTCTTTATTTTGGGGGGTTTCAGTAATTTCTTACCTAGTCATAGTTCTGTAAGTGCTGACTCTTTTTGCCAGGAATGAATAGTCCCACAATAGCACTGAGAAGTAAAACTACTTTCGACTAATGTAAGTGGCGAAAGAATAACAGTAGAGAAATCAACATAAGAGTTGTTGATTAATAAGCAGAGAAAGAGTGAAAGTTCTAATATTAAACCATGAAGCTGAGCATATGAAGTTGAATAACATGTGGGGCTGTATGATTAAAAATGTTTAGGTAAGTAGGTGTGCAGTGTTAAGCAAACTGGAGAAAGGTTTAAAAGGGTATTTAGTTGAAAGATGAAGTGGAAAATCCTGCATAAAAATAAAAATAGTATAATTATAATTTATTAATATTATTATTATTAAGATGAAGATGTGACGGTAACGCGTTGGTGTTCGGCTGTTTAAGGCTAGGGGTATGGCCTCGTCACATAGTTATAAAAAAAAAATAGAAAACTGGAACTTCGTCTGTGGTAAGGTAAGGAGAAGACACACAAAACACAAGTAAATTTTAACAATGAAATTTTAATTACGTTAATTAAATCAAAACATGAATAAAATGCACAAACAAATTCTTATAATAAAATCAATCAAAATAATAAGAATAATTAGATGACACAATGAAAAGTTACGTTAAGGCAAAATAACAAGAAGTGCAATACAAAAGTAAATGGGAGGTGTTGGAATATTGGCTTTAAGCCACCACTTCTCTCAGTACACGCTAGCGTCTAGCCGGGAGGAGTGGTGACAACGAGAGCACTGAACATTCTGAGGTATGAGGTTGGGGCGACCCCAGACATCAAGTAGTATGGGGGGGCGAGTGCAGGTGCAGCCAGACCGGCGACCAATCAGCGGAGCCGGTAGCGATCAACATGTAGTTTGGTGGTTTGAGTCCGAACAGGTGGCTGGCTGCATACGTTTTGCTCACCCTGGCAAGCCTTGCTGGTGTTGTTGTTGTTGTTGGACATGTCTTCCATAGTCGTTTTATATAATTTCAACGACGTGTTTGTGGAGGGAAGAGCAGGCTCAATCTCTTGAAGGAGATTATTGTCACAACTCTCCCCCGAAGCCTGCGGTTCTGGAAGAAGTACGTCGTTATGTGGTGGAGTAATGGATGGAGTCGCTTCTACTTCATAAACTCTGGAGAGATCATGGGCTAAGATGTTGTCAGACTCTTGGTATAGCGTGTCTCCAGGTTGAATTTCTGCAGGTAGCAAGCCCATAGTAGAAGACGTTGAGATGAGAAGTGGGCGTGCTGCAGGAGGTGTAGGGTGGTGTGGTCCGTATTGATGGTGGACCGAGCACTTTTCAGGTGTGAAGTGAAGTGCTGAAGCTTCAGGATGAGGAAGAGTAGTTCCTTGCCAATTGTTCCGTCGTTCCTTGTAGCAGTAGTCGCTGACAGGTGTATTCTTCTCGCCTCGTTGCTGCATCACGACACCACCATCGTCGGTACCATTGGCGTCGACATGGAGGATGAAGGGCTTATCTGACGAGGTGAGAGTGGAATTAGAAGAGGGCAAAGGAGCACGATTATTATCCTGAAAGCATTTGGGAAGATCATTAAGGATTTCGGAATTAGAAAGCGCTGACTCCTTGTCAGTGCTTTCGGGAGGAGAAGCTGGGAAGGTCTCACTGTGGATGTAGGGTTCTGTGAATGTGGAATAGTTAGTCAAGACAGTGGGAGGAGTACCATTATATTGCTTCAGGAGGTTGACGTGGCACAGCTGGGTCTTCCGCCGCCTATCTGGAGTCTCTATGACGTAAGTGTTGTTGCTTCTGCACTCTTTGACGCAGTAGGGTCCTGAAAATCGGTTTTGTAAAGGTGAACCTGGGATAGGGAAATAGGCAAGGACGAAGTCTCCCGGCTTGAATTTTCTTACTTTGCTGGTTTGGTCGTAATGAGTCTTCATTCTCACCTGGGCTTTCAATAGATTATCATGGGCAAAGCGGTGGACTCTTTCTAGAATGTGTTGAAGGTTTTGAAGAAACTGGGGCACATTCTGATGCTCACTGAAGGTGGCATCTCTGAGAGAGTCTTTGAAAGCCTTAAGGGGAGTACGGCACTTACGGCCGTAGAGCATCTCATAAGGAGATACTCCTAGGGACTCATTGGGGAGACTTCTGAAAATACACATTATTAGGTCAATCTGCTTATCCCAATCCTTTGAGGTTTCACTACAAAACTTTTTCAAGAGTGCTTTGATGGTCTGATGACTACGTTCAAGAGAACCCTGTGAAGCAGGATGATAGGGGCTGGACAATACCTGTTTGATGTTGAACTCCTCCAGTGTCCTTTTGAAGAGATCACTGGTGAAGTTGGTGCCACAGTCACTTTGAATCTCCCTGGGAAATCCGTATTGAGTGAAGATCTTCAATAGATGTTTTATAACCGTAGCAGCCGTGATGTTCTTCACTGGAACTGCTATGGGAAATCTGGTGGTAGGACACAGGATGGTTAGGATGTAGGCGTTACCTGAACTGGTCCGAGGTAAAGGACCAACACAGTCTATTATGAGTCTGTGGAAAGGTTCCGCAGGCACCTGTATGGGAATCAGTGGTGCTCTGGGAATGGAGACGTTCGGTTTGCCTGCCATCTGACATGTATGACACTGTTTTACGTACTGTTTGACGTTATTTACCATACCTGGCCAGTAGTAGTCTTGACGAATCCCATGGTAAGTCTTGTTGAAGCCGTAGTGGGAGAATGCTCCGTGGGCCAGGTGTAGAATAGTGGGCCGCAGGCTGGTGGGAATCACAAGTTGTTCGATGTTGGCCCAATCGTCCTCCTCCTTCAGTTTACTGGGTCTATATCTGCGGTAGAGCAAGTCGTTCTCTAGGAAGAACCCAGGAATACTGTCGGGTTGAGTCTCAGCCTGGAAAAACAATGGTGTTAAAGTAAGATCTTCCCTCTGCAACTTACGGAACTCCAACTTGGTCAGATGCGGGGGGAGTTTCTGAGGGTCTTGAGGGACAGCGGTAGCAGTAGAGTCAGCTGGCTGTGGACGTGCGGCTTGTGCACGGGTGGTCACGAGAACCGGAGGAGAAACTTCATCACTCTCTTGAACCTCTGCTGGAACATACTCAAGAATAGGGTTTATTGGCACAGAGTTACACACCTGGGGTTTGTCCATGACGATCAGGTTGGTCGGTTGCAGGTCTTCTGCCAAGTCGTTGCCTAGGAGAAGTTGCACTCCAGGCATGGGAAAAGGCTTTTCCCTGACGGCGACTTGGACTTCCCCGTTCACGTAGGGACAATCCAGGTGGACTCTGGCGAGAGGGTATGGAGTGGTAGCAGTGAGGTCAGTGATGAAGACTGTTTCCCCGGTGTAGACTATGTTGGGCACAGCCGACTTCAAGATGATCGATTGTAGAGCCGCTGTGTCCCTCAAGATCTTCAATTTGAAACGTCCCTCCGGATTTGAACCGTTGGCAGAGACAGTTCCAGTATACAGGTGGTTACTGAAAAGAGAAAGATCATTAACATCAACACCAACATTCATCACAGGCTTACCGGACTTAGGAGGAGTTGGTTTGGGTCGTTGTTGGTCAGTGGTTCCCTTGTATTGAGACTTACCACACTTGTCTATGGTATGTCCATAGAGTCTACAATACTTGCAGTACAGTTGTGAACCAGCTTGATCGGGGCTCACCTTCTCGTAACTGTACCACGACTTCTTACTGGAGGATGGTTCGGGTGTCAGCCGGTGGATGAGGCTGTAAGTGTCAGCCGACTTAGCACACTTCAGGTAGTCGGTTTCTTCTTTATCTGCTAAGTAGAGGCGGACAGGAGGTGGCACACGTCTCAAGAATTCTTCAACAAGCATCAGGTTGACGAGTTCTGTAAAAGTAGAGACATGTGCTGCTTCCAGCCATTTCATGAAATACCTCCGTTTCGTGTTAGCAAACTCGAGGAAGGTAGTGGTACTTGCCTTCAGGTGGTCACGGAATTTCCTTCTATAACTTTCTGTGGAAAGTAGGTAGGCGTCCAACACTGCTTGTTTCAGAGTGTAGAAGTCATTCTCAGACGCCAAAGTACTGAGTGTGACTGCAGCTCTACCTGTAAGATGGACTCTGAGAAGTGTGGCCCATTGGTCGACAGGCCAACTGAGTTGATTAGCAAGGGTTTCAAAGGTGGTGAAAAACACATCAACTTCTGCTTCTACAAAGGATGGCATTAACTTACTTGCATGTGATATATTAAAACTGACGGGAAGATTGGCAGTAGCTTGTTGGCGTTGAGTGAAGTGGGAAGTTTCCAAGGCGATTTCACGTTGACGACACTCTAGAGCCAGAGTTGCTTGTTGCTTGTCATGTTCGCGTTGCATCTCCAACTCGCGTCGTTTGGTTTCAAGCTGTACTCGTTCCCGCTCCTGGAGTAGTGCAACCTCATGTTCTTGGAGGGCGAGTCCTCGTTCGTGTTCTTCTCTCCTCAAAGCAGCTTCGCGTTCTCTGAGGGTGATTTCTCGTTCTTGTTCTTCCCTCCTCAAAGCAGCTTCGCGTTCTTGTTCTTCCCTCCGTATGGCAGCCGCTCGTTCTTGTTGTTCGCGGGCTTCCCTTTGCTGCTCACGTTCAATCTTAGCCAGCTCTAGTTTAAGTTTCATCGTTGCCAAGTCAGTTTTATCTGCAATATAGTAAGTTTCATGAGTTTCAGAGTCTATCTTACCTTGCTCTAAATAGTAATCCAGCAACAGGTTGTGTAGGTCATTTTTGTTGGCTTGGTAGGGAACTTCTAGTTGATACTCATGTGCAAGAGTTTGTAATTCAGTCCTCTTGGCACGACTTAAAGTCCCTATTTCACCTGCTGGATTTGCACGGAAAGTTTGGAGACGAAACATGGTGAAATTAGCAAATAAAGGTACACGAATATTCAATAGTGAAATGTCAGAAACAGGACAACGTGGCAACTGGTACCTATCCTGTGTGATCTTTAACAATTAACGTTAAGTGAAAGATATTAAATGATTAAATTAAATCAAGGGCGCAGGAAATCTTGTACCCGGTACTCATGTAAGAGAATAAGGGCAAGAAAATCCTACTAACAAATGAAACAAAGTTTCGAAAACAAATGAAACAGTTAAATGCTTCAAAAGTAAAATTGGTAGTCCAAGGATGTAGGCATACCTTGCCAAGTCTCTATAGGACATAAAGCAAGTTTTCCCCACTGAATTTAATATGATACTTACAGAATTAGCGAACTTTTGTGCTCTGAAAAAATAAGCTAATTCCCTACCGTTGTATGTATCATCATCTCTGACTGACGTGTAGGGGTGCGAGGTGTCAACTTGTGACGAGAACTGCTGCTGAGGTCCCAATTCAGCAACTAAAGTTCGAGCTAGAGGAACTATGGCCCTCTTTGTCCTCCTACAGTCAGATTGCAGAAGATTGGGTACTCTTGACCCGGGGCAGACCACAGTACCAGGGTACCAATATGATGATCTGTCAGAATGAGAAATATTCAAGGGACATAGATGGTAAACACGAGTAATAACACGGAGGGAGAGATGACCAATTAAGAGTATGACTGCGGCCTACAGTCACCACGTAATCCAAAGTTGTCTCACCTTCACTATATGTTACTCTCGTAATGCACAATACACCGCACCTTATAAAAAATGAAATTGAATATGAAAAATAGTAAAGCTACGTTAACAAAGTTAAATACGCTTACCATAAATTACCACTTGGCACCAGTACCTGAGTGAAGCTCCTAGGACAGGCCCCCATATAACTTGTGACGGTAACGCGTTGGTGTTCGGCTGTTTAAGGCTAGGGGTATAGCCTCGTCACATAGTTATAAAAAAGAAATAGAAAACTGGAACTTCGTCTGTGGTAAGGTAAGGAGAAGACACACAAAACACAAGTAAATTTTAACAATGAAATTTTAATTACGTTAATTAAATCAAAAAATGAATAAAATGCACAAACAAATTCTTATAATAAAATCAATCAAAATAATAAGAATAATTAGATGACACAATGAAAAGTTACGTTAAGGCAAAATAACAAGAAGTGCAATACAAAAGTAAATGGGAGGTGTTGGAATATTGGCTTTAAGCCACCACTTCTCTCAGTACACGCTAGCGTCTAGCCGGGAGGAGTGGTGACAACGAGAGCACTGAACATTCTGAGGTATGAGGTTGGGGCGACCCCAGACATCAAGTAGTATGGGGGGGCGAGTGCAGGTGCAGCCAGACCGGCGACCAATCAGCGGAGCCGGTAGCGATCAACATGTAGTTTGGTGGTTTGAGTCCGAACAGGTGGCTGGCTGCATACGTTTTGCTCACCCTGGCAAGCCTTGCTGGTGTTGTTGTTGTTGTTGGACATGTCTTCCATAGTCGTTTTATATAATTTCAACGACGTGTTTGTGGAGGGAAGAGCAGGCTCAATCTCTTGAAGGAGATTATTGTCACAAAGAAAAGACCCAATATATGTGTAAGTGTATTGAAAACCAAATTTTCGGATGTAACCTACATCCTTTCGCAAGGTGCTGTAAACAATGTGCTGGACAAGATTCTATGAGTTTGTGTTGATATGTCTGGCAGAGCACCTGACGGGTGTCCATCATTATATGTCAGTGTGATTGTGTTCCCCAGGGACTTGCCAAGGATTGTCAAAGTTTCAGAAGAATGCTCAATTACCTTGATTTCTTGGAACTGTGGGCAGGGGTCTGCATAATCATTCTCCCCACTCTAAACACCACAAGATCTGTGCTTATACAATTTAATGAGATTTTTAATTTTGCTTCGTTAAGAACAATTTTACTGTTAATTGTATTTACTAAGGGTTATTGCCCCTTTTCTGTCTCTATAGAATCTCTAATTACTCATATTAGGCATCTCTGATATTTGAGCAGATATATACAATATTACTATTATTAAAATCCATCATATGATTAAAACCCCAATAATGGTTAGCAATGGCTAACCAAATTTTGTTATTTATGTTTTTGTGTTTATCAACTCATTCAACAAACCTTGACCAGTCTCTCCAACATACGATAAATTGTAACCATTACAATTTGACATAATCACCATTACCTACAATGTTCTTATTATCATCAATGTTACCAATGTTACCTCTACCCCCCATTACCATTAATACCTATGCTAATACTACTACTGCTGTTATTATTGTTAACACTAACATCAGTGTTATTAAAAAAAGACATCACTCACACATCATTGAGGGTTTGCAGCCAAACCCTCAAATATACCAGCGATACAAAAAGCGTGAAACAACTACATGGTAGTGAGAAGAGAAGCGGAAAGAAATTTTGAGAAAGGGATGGCAGACAAATGTAAAACAGAACCAGGCCTATTCTGTAAATTTATCAAAAGCAAATTGCAGATAAAGGATAATATTCAAAGGTTCAAATTAGGAAACAGATTTCCTGAAATTTAAATGAAAATATGTGGAAAATTAAATCTTCAGAGAACCAGATACAATAAGAATTCCAGAGAACAACATAAAGTACATAGAGGTGTCTAGAGACAGTGGAAAAATGTTCAAAGAGCTAGGTAAGGTCAACTTAGCTTCTTCATCGACTTCAAGGTACTTTTCTTCATCGCCCTTGTAATGAAAATCCACCACTCAATGAAATTGCACAGCAGGTAGGGGCAGCAGTCAAAAAAGGTAATCAAACACTTGAAATAATCAAGTGTATCTTTGACATTAAGAAAAAGAAGGTAGTGATTCAATTGTATAAACCTCTGGTGTACCCTCATTTGGATTACTGTATCCAAGCATGGAGACCTGATCTTCAGAAGGACATAGCTGTTGTGGAGAAAGTGCAACACCTGGCAACAAAAATCATTCCAGAGCTAAGTCAACTCACGCATCAGGAACATTTGAGGGCCACAGGATTAACAACACTGTAAACCAGGCATGACAAGGCAGATCTCAATGAAAGTTTTAAAATGCTGAACAGTTTGGAGGATGTTGATCTGGAGAATTAATTCGAAAGATCAGATGTAACACAAACAAGGAGCAACAGTTTCTCCACAATGTAGGACTGAGAATAGAATGCTTTTTCACCTACAGGGTTATAAACCCATGGAACTGCCTACCCACCAAAGCCATAAATGCCGAAACTGTTAACTTTTAAAGTACCGTTGGAAAAGATCAAGGAAAATGGGGAGGGGGGGGGAGAATTTCGACAAGCTGCCGGCTTCCTGTCCCCAGCCAGGCCACTAGTGTTAGTGACTCTCGGATAAATTCAGGGAAGAACAAAGCAGTTGGCCCAGATAGTTTCACCTTAGGTTCTGAGAAAATGTGCACCTGAGCTCAGCATTCCACTTAAACTGATTTTTCAGGCATTCCTGTGTACAGGAATCCTAGCAGATGTGTGGAAAAAGGCTAACATAGTTTGTCTACAAAAGAGGCAGCAGGGAAGACCCCCCCCTCAATTATTGACATACATCATTGTCAAGTGTAATAGTCAAAATGTTGGAAAAATAATTAAAACTTAATAAGTAGAGAAAAATTATATAATAACAGACTGTATGGTTTTCGATCTGGAAGATACTGTGTTACGAATTTACTCAGTTTCTATGATCAAATTAGAGATTTTACAGGAAAGAAATGGTCGAGTTGAATACATGTACTGTATCAGGACCTAAAAAAGGCTTTCGAAAGAGTTCTACATAAGAGGTTGTTCTGGAAACTGGAACATACTGGAGGAGTGGCAAGGAAGCTTCTAACATGTCTGAAATTTTTTCTAACAGACAAGAAAATGAGGGCAGTAATCAGAGGCAATGTATCGGACTAGAGAAATGTCATGAGTGGAGAACCAGAGGGTTCAGTTCTTGCACTGGTAATGTTCATTGTCTACATAAATGACCTACCAGAAGGAATACAGAATTATATGAGCATATTTGCTGATGTGGTGAAGATACTAGGGAAGATGAGAAACTTAGACGTTTGTCACGCCTTTCAAAACGACCTGGACAAAATAAGTGTATGGAGCACCACTTGGCAAATGTAATTTAATGTGAATTAAGGCCATATTATGGAATAGGAGAACATAGACCATGCACAACCTACACATTATGTTTAAAATCTTAAAAAAAAAAATTGATAAAGAAAGAGATCTAGGGCTGGTTTAGATAGTTTTACATCACCTGAGGACCACATAAAGAACATTGTTTGAGGGGCCTATGCTATACTTTCAAATTTTAGAATTGATTACAAGTACAGTACTGTACATGGATGGTCAAATACTACAGAAATTGTTTACGACCTTTTTTTAGACCAAAGCTGGAATTGCAGCAATTATATGGTGCCCATACCTTAAGAAGTGCACAAACTGGAAAAGATGTAAAGAGGTGCAACTAAATGGCTCCTGGAACTGAAGGACAAGAGGTGCAGAACCACGTGCTCCCTCGACCCATATAAGTATCAACAGACATTGTATTCCAAGGCAAATGTTGTACACCAAGTCATATGTTACAAGGAATTTGATGTCATACACCCCAAAAAATCATAATCTATGCAGTTGTAAACCAAGATACCACCGCATAAGAAATATTACCGGAACAACCGTGGACGTCTTCAAGAGAAAAGTAGATAGTTTTTTTTCAAGAGGTGCCAGACCAACTGGGCTATGATGGATATGTGAGCCTGTGGGCCCGTTCTTGGCAACAGCGTGTTGGACCAGGCTCTCACAAGCCTGGTCTCGGGCCGGGCTTGGAGAGTAAAAGAACTCCCTGGTAGTGAAGCTGGTCCATTCCTTGCCAGAGTGATGAAGCTCCCAGAACCCCATAAAGCAGGTAATGTGGTGGAGACCAAAACTGTCAGTAGTTTCAAAGTGTTACATGACAGTGCTGGGAAGACGGGACATCACAATCGTAGGTCTCATCCTGTAACTACGCTTAGGTAATTACACTTTGGTAATTACATGCCATATGTTCATCACCCTGGGATCAGCAGTGGTCTCCCTTAGTTCAGTGGGTAATGAGAGAAATAAGTAGCCTACACAAATATTTAAAGACTTGAGATTGATGGACAAGGCAAATGTGTTTATAGAAGAAGTTGTATATGTATATCAGATATCAACTTTTAGACAGCTAGTGGAGAAGGCATGCCAGAAATGCTGCAGGGTGTACATATTTATTATAGATTTGGAGAAAATATATGAAAGTGAACAAGGGGGTATAGTTTGTGTAATACAGTGATACCTCAGCTTACGAATTCAATCTGTTCCCTGAGACATCTCGTAAGCCGAATATTCGTAAACTGAAGCAAATTTCCCCATAAGAAATAATGTAAAGTGAATTAATCTTTTCCAGACTCCCCAAAAAATTAACTTCAAAGTAAATTTTATACCTTATTCACCCAAATCTTCAGTACTGTACTAAAGTATGTACAAGTTACTACTTACCTTTACTGATGACTCTTGCTGGCACATGGAAAACGGTGAAGAAGGGGAAAGAGGAGAGGTGCTAGTGTTTGGAAGGGAAGTCCCCTTTCATTATAACATCAGGCAGTGATGATTTCTCTGGGGTACATTCTCTGGCACGTTTTGCCTGCATACCACTAGGGACCTGCTTGTGGCTCACTGCTTGTTTTTCTCACTAAAAACCTTTCTAGCGACACTTGTTTTTCCCTACATTGTAACACGTCTGAAGTGAGACATCACATTGTCATTAAAAAGGTTAACACAACAGTCTGCTACAGCTTGATTTGGGTAACAATTTTCAGCAAAACTTTGCAATTCTTCCCATACTGCACATATTTTCTTAATGAGGTAGGAACATCCTCTACTCTACCTCAACAACCCTCATACCATTTTCATGTTTACGAATGATCTTGTTTTTCCTCTCTGGTCATTTTCACATGTATTTTCCTGCCTTGAACCTTACCACTGGCTTTCTTGGGACCAATGGCAAGATATATAATAACAACTTTTATGTTCATATTTCCCAAAATCCAAAAAAACTAATTCGTTACAAAGAATTCAGGCACGATTGTCACTAGGCAGGAGGCACGGGTAAACTGAGGTGCGATTGCCATGCCACCAAGTGCTAGGTCGGCCATACGTGTATCAACAAACTTCGTTTCCCAATGCAAAGCTCGTAACCTGATTCGGATTTTACGAAGAAATTGGGCTTGTAACCCGAAAAGTTCGTAAATAGGGGCATTTGTAAGCCGAGGTGTAGACATAAGTGACATTAATAAATTAATTTAATTCAATTTTGTTTCTGCCAAGGCTCAACCAACAATTTGAAACGATTCACAAACATATTCAGGAGGTACCAAAGTCTACAGATGAGCTGTTCAAACTGATGGAATATGTGGAAGAAGTGCGTCGCATTACCATCCACCGTCTGGCAGAGGAGGTAGCTGCAATGGTTGTCAGGCTCAAGGTATACCATTCACAATATTTTATATGTTGAATTTATTACAAAGAGCCATTATATATATATTGCTTTTAATTATGTAATAGTTCTATAACAATAATGGTTATCAGTTTAATCATTTTCTGTGAAATACGATGGTGATTGAATAATTGATGTATTGCTTTGTATAATACAATATATGTAAAATTGGTTTCTTGTACAGGTGATTTTGGATGTTGTGCATCTGACTCCTGATGACTTGGCTACCACTGCTTCTGTCATTGTCTGGCCATCTAAGCTGAAGCCTGTCATTGATCGAGCTGTTGAGGTCACTAATATATTTTGTTGCTTGTATATTTCAATACTATTGATGACATTTTATTTTCTAATATCTTTTCAAACTGTATCTGAACTTGTTTTCTGGTGGAGGCCCGTGTGGCTCTCTGAAGTGACCATCCCTGAAGGTACCATCAGTTGTGGAGGTCTCTGGCCTACTGGGGAACCAGCACTGGATCGTGGTCCCTTCACAGAAGCACAAGGAGCTGTGGCTTTTATATATATTAAGTTATTCATTTATGCCACCATTCAGGAAGGCACCCAGAAAGTTAGCAAAACAAAACAAATCCCAGCTGGCTGCCTCCAAGACCTGCAAGCTCGAAAATGGCCATAAAACTCCCCAAACTATTAATGCAAATAATTGAAAATGTTACAGAACTAGTGCCTGCTCGTATGCTCCACGTGCTCTCTCCGTGGTAAGCACCCATTTCTTCATTCTCCATGGGTAGATAGCTTCAGGGAGCCACAGGAGGCTCCTCCCAGAAAATGAGCATTGATTGTAATGAAATGCCAGTTTCTGGGCGAGCCCCGTTGGCCCCCTGACACCCTCTCCTACCAAGGAGTTCGTACAAAATTTGTTGAACTGATGGTGGAATAATTACCTAATTACCTAAGTGTAGTTACAGGATGAGAGCTACGCTCGTGATGTCCCGTCTACCCAGTACTCTGTCATATAACGCTTTGAAACTATTGACGGTTTTGGCCTCCACCACCACCTCACCTAACTTGTTCCAACCGTCTAGCACTCTGTTTGCAAAAGTGAATTTTCTTATACAGTATTCCTCCAGCAGCCTTGTTTCGTTAGTTTAAATCTATGACCTCTTGTTCTTGAAGTTCCGGGTCTCAGGAATTCTTCCCTATTGATTTTATCGATTCCTGTTATTATTTTGAATGTAGTGATTATATTGTGCCACTTTCTTCTATCTTCTAGTTTTTGCATATTTATTGCCTCTTAACCTCTCTTCGTAGCTCTTCTCCTTTAGTTCAGGGAGCCACTTAGTAGCATGTCATTGCACCTTTTCCAGTTTGTTGATGGACTTCTTAAGATATGGGCACCATACAACTGCTGCATATTCCAGCTTTAGTCTAACAAAAGTCATGAACAATTTCTTTAGTATTTCTCCATCCATGTATTTAAAAGCAATTCTGAAGTTAGAAAGTGTAGCATAGGCTCCTCGCACAATGTTCTTAATGTGGTCCTCGGGTGACAGTTTTCTATCTAGAACACCCCTAGATCCTTTTTTTTTTTTTTTTTTTTTTTTTTTTTTTTTTTTTTTTTTTAAAGATTTAAAAGACAAGAGTTGTTACATTTTTGTACAGATATTAGTACGTGTAGCGTTTCGGGCAGGACCCTGGAATACGATCCCCACCGCGAAGAATCGTTGTTATAATCAAGTACACATTTTACTGTTGCGTTAAACAGAGGCTACAGTTAAGGATTTGCGCCCAGTAAATCCTCCCCGGCCAGGATACGATACGATATTGTTAGAATTCTTTAAAGATTTCTCACATAATTTATAGGTTGTGTGGGGTCTATGTTCTCCAATTCCACATTCCATAACATGGCATTTATTCACATTAAATTCCATTTGCCAAGTGTTGCTCCATATACTTATTTTGTCTTCTTGAAGAGCATAACAATCATCTAGGTTTCTTATCTTCCCTATTATCTAAGCATCATCAGCAAACATGTTGATATAATTCTGTATTAATTTCAGAAAAGTATAGAATTATAAAATATAAATATATAAAAATAAAAAGTATAGAATTAATTTCTTCTTCATTTCTGCTCTCACTTAGACGTTTTGCCTCTACGAGGTTTAGTTTCAGCTTCTCTCTGTCTTCTCTTGAAAGATCTCGTCTTAACGACCACACTTTCCCATCCTCATCACTTTGTAGTTTTCTAGCATTCCTTAGTACTTCTTCCATCTGTTTGGCACCGTTTAGGGTGATCCTCAAAGTTTCAATCTTTCCCTTTTACGTACCTGCCTATTCTCCTGTAGTCGCTCACATTCTCTATGGTAGTAAGACCTTCCACGAGGCCAACAATTTTATCTACTACTTTTTGCTTCTTCTACAGCTCTTTTGGACCTAGAAGTTATCTCCTTTGCAACCAAAAATGATCAGGGACTTACTTCGATCAACTGTGTTTTGCACCAGCTTAGGGTTAGATGCCAATTCCTTTCTCACTTCCAGCCTAATGTTTGTTTTATCCTGGTTGCTGCAGTGTTTGGCTTCCTTTACTACTACTTCAATTTTTTTCCTTCTCCTTGGCCACTTGTGCATAGGTAAGTTGCATATCCTTCTTGCACTGTTCTATTCCCTGTGTAACTTCCTCCATCTGTGCTGACAAAAGCTGTTTCTCCTGTTGAATTTCCTTACCTAACCTAATGTAGTCATTTATGTTTAAATTTGCTTTAACTTCTTCCAAAGCTATTTTTAAGAGTTTATTTTCCTCTTCCATGGCTTTGCAATGTATTTCCAATTGATTCTTGTCCTTGCACAAATCTTTCACTAAACCCTCAAGACATGAAACTTTGCTACACCAATAGTCATTACTTTCATTCAATTTACTGATTATTTCTACATGAAAGCTCACTATAATATCTAATTTTGCCAACTTGTTGTGTAGACTGCTTTTATCAATGCTTTCTTCATTGAATCCCCCAAAATTTTGGCCTGTAAGCTGTGGTCTGCCTGCCTCCTTGCCCAACCAAGCAAATGCTAGTTTTGTAACATTTTCGATTGTTTACATAGTGTAGTTTGGGGAGTTCTGTAGCCATTTTCGAGCCTGCAGGTCATGGAGGCAGCCAGCTGTGGTTTGTTTTGTCTTGCAAAATTTCTGAGTGCCTTACTTGGTGGTGGCATAAGTTAATAACTTAGTATTTAAATGCCACAGCTCCCTGTGCCTCTGTGAAGGGACCAGAGTCTGTTGCTGGGTCCCCAGTAGGTCAGAGAATTCCATGACTGATCTTACCTACACTGGAGATGGTAACTTCAGGGAGCCACCGGGGCTTTCCAAGAAATTGGTGTTTCATTACATTCAGAGTTTGTTTTCTCAATTAACATTGCATGTCCTTATATTCTTGTTTTATACTGAAAACATTAGTGGATATAATTTCGTTAATCTGAATTTTTATTTCTGTGGGGAACCCTGTCGGCTCCCTAAAGCTATCCAAACTGATAGGTAATATATTAGTTTGGGGTCGTCAGTCAAAGGCGTCTTTATGCCTACCGGAAATCACAAGCCAGAACTTGGCTCCCTCAAAAAGGTGCAAGGAGCAATGGCCTACGAGCACTTTACATTTAAAGTATGTTGTAATTGCCATTGACTGACGAAGCACGCAGAAAGGTAGGTGTAACAAAACAGACCACATTCTTGTGAAAATTGCGACCTACGTCCGAACATAGCAGAAGAACTCCCCAGAACGAAAACAAACAAGCAAGCAAAACTTTATCCAACTAGCACTCCCTCTCATTAGTGCTACACTCCCCCACTCAATAGGGGGGGGGGGA
The DNA here is from genome assembly GCF_040958095.1 of Procambarus clarkii. NCBI lineage: Eukaryota > Metazoa > Arthropoda > Malacostraca > Decapoda > Cambaridae > Procambarus > Procambarus clarkii. Next base: position 7,092,744 of record NC_091213.1, read on the forward strand.
GGGTGAGCCGACAGCACCACTCCTGTTCTTGAAATTGAGGTGCTAGGGTCAGCTCAGTCACCTCTTCCCTTAAGTTCCTGTGATGGATCTTGCCCTGTGTGGCTGTACCAGCAGTATGTGTGGTGTGGTGGCCAGGTGTCTTACTGTACACGGACCAGCAAGACCTGGTTTTCGCCTCTGTTGGCTCTGGTTTTGTTTGAGTTTGGTTCCTCTTACACTGATCGTAATGCATTTGGAGGCATTACAAGGTACCTGGCTGGTACCCTGCCTCGATGACTGGTTGATATGGGCTCCCTGCTGGTCTGCTTGTCTGCTAGCCAGGGTTCTGGTTCTTACACAATATTGAGGGGGGGTGGGGGGTTAGGGATTTTACCCAAGAGAGCTGGTTATTGCACCAGACTGTTACTTGCATACATATGAATAGACCCCCCCAACCACTCCCTGATAGAAAAACAGCTGACCTGGGCAACCACACTTCTGCTACTGATGGTTGACCAGCAATGGACACTGGAGTGCTTGCAATTACCTGGAAGGTCACCCTGTACGCTTCTTTATCTTTGAAAGGTTTTCAGCATCACCTTTATTTAGGGGTGCAGCTCCTAAACTGGCCTTGTTGTCTTGAGTACACACCCTACTCAAGCTGCTATGATTCCTCACGCTCTCCTTGTTTGGGATGTTCTCCTAAATCCCCTTTTTGTGAATTATTGTCCACTGTCACCCTGTATGCAACTGTGACCCCCTCTTTTTCTCTCTCTCTTTCTCTCACTTTCTGGGAAACCTCACCAGAACAAGAGCAAAGACAAGCTGTTAGCAAACATTGAATACATAAAAACATACACAACAAAAGATATATAATATACTATTACTGTACAACACTTTTAAGCTGCTACAAACTGGTCACACTCCAATATCACATCCTGACTTAACCAACTATCTATACCAGTTCAGCATACACTTCTTCTCCAGCCTCTAAGGTCCTCCATTAACTCCTTCCCACACAAACCTACAATTCCATTACCATGCCAATAAAATGTTTTCCTAACAAAACATCAATAATAAACCTGTATCCCAGCTCTAAATTACACCCTCCGACGTCGCTCCGCGCTGTCCAACTGTGGTGGGTTCTCTCCCATCCCGGAGTGAGTCCACACTGGAAACATGTCTTGACGGCCTCATGAGGCCGAGGCCTCAGTCCTGGTAGAGAAACTGGGAGCCTCCGCCCCCCAGTTGTCCACTGACCTCCTGCGAGAGAGGATGTATCACTCCTTCCTCCAGCATGTTCTTTTATATCTAACTGCTTATTTTAGCTCATTGTCTTATTAAAAAGAGTATCTGTACTTAAAAAGAGTAATGGAGTATCTACTCGATTTAACGGCCTATATGGGGCTGTACCCTGGTCGTTATTTCCGCAGCTCCAATATTTCCGAAATTAAGTGTCGATAATTTTTCAAGTAACATTCAGGTAAGATATATTTTGTACAGACTGCCACTTGGTCCACCACTCTAGTGCCTTCTACCCTGTGACGTCAGATTCATGGCATATTGTTTTGATTTTTCAAGAGGCTGGAGTGTTCTTTCCGTGACTTTGTTGAACATATCTGCACAATCAAGGAACATCTGTGCCCCATGTCGGCTCCAAATGCACTCATTGTGTCAGTGATGGCTGACTGGTGGGTGGATGGGCAGGCAGGCAGGGTTGGAGAGGCTGAAATGTAGGCAGGCAGGCAGGAAGAGGCTGAAATGTAGGCAGGAAGGCAGGAAGAGGCTGGGAGGTAGGCAGGGAGGGAGGGAGGCAGAGAGGGAGGGAGGCAGGCAGGCAGGCAGAGGCTGGGAGGTAGGCAGGGAGGGAGAGAATGGAGATGGATGGAAGGATGGATTGATGGAGGGAGGGAGGGAGGGGTGGATGGAGGGAGGGAGGGATAGAGGGATGGAAGGGAGGGAGGGATGGTGGGAGGGAGGGAGGTATGGAAGGAGGGAGGGAGGGAGGGATGGTGGGAGGGATGGGTGTTGAGTTGTGGTGAAGCGGAAAGAGAGAATGTATGGGTGTAGGGGTGAGAGGTGTGTCGGTGGTGGGGAAGGACCGGCTCACTGATAAGCCTAACACACTTGACCCAGTTAACTAGATGTTTCTTAAATTCTGAATGTATGTACATCATCATGTATATTTTTGGTTGCAGATTTTGTTTAGTGATATTATTAGGATAATAAATTATAAAATACTTGTTTCATGAATGCTTTATTGTATTAGATGGAGATTCTCCAGGCTGTCTCTGGCTGGCTGGCAGTCTACTGAGCCATTTCCCAGAACGGTCTTGGGGGGTGTGGAGGCAGGAAGTGAGGGTGTGGGGAAGAGCAGGAGTGAAGGAGTGGGGGAGAGCAGGAGTAAGGGAGTGGGGGAGAGGTTCAGTGAGGGTGAGGGAGGGGACAATTGAGGTAGGCGGCCTGCTTGCCATGTGAGGACCTCCCTGATGCCAAAACAAATCCAATACCGGCCTTCGGTAATATCGACCGCCAGACTGGTATATGAGGCTCTCGATACCGGTCTCCTAAACCGGTCGTTATTACCGGCAGATCGGTATAAAAGAGGCTGTTAAATTGAGTGGATACTATTCTACATGTATATGCACTTGCATGATTGCTGGGCACACGACCATTCACAGGCAACCATTAAAACAGCTGATGAAAGATCTTACCGCAGAATTTGTAGCTTGGGGGAGCTCCAAGATGGCGTTATCTTGAGGTTATCTTGAGATGATTTCGGAGCTTTAGTGTCCCCGCGGCCCGGTCCTCGACCAGGCCTCCACCCCCAGGAAGCAGCCCGTGACAGCTAACACCCAGGTACCTATTTTACTGCTAGGTAACAGGGGCATAGGGTGAAAGAAACTCTGCCCATTGTTTCTCGCCGGCGCCTGGGATCGACCCAAGGACCACAGGATCACAAGTCCAGCGTGCTGTCCGCTCGGCCGACCGGCTCCCTCTAAGACGTCCAACAAAGTTACTTAATGTCTGCCACACAGCTCTTCTGGACCTGACTTGAGCTCACACAGTCGCCTGGCAGGCTCCACACAAAAACACCTGCCTATTCTCCTCCACCTGAGGATACTATGATTTAGAGTTCCACACAGGTACGACCACCACTAGGCTTCAGGTCGTCTCCAAATCTTCACAAATGCTGAGAAGTAATGTGTGTCGCACCCTTGGCAGCATCCTCAACAGTTATGCATCATAGCTAGCACTCAAACACTTCATCCAGAGCTGTATTCTTCAATATTCCCAAGACACTGAAACGGCCGTCCATCTCTGACGACTGCGGCAACTCAAGTGATGTTCCGTTGTCCGCTAGTGTCACAATGTCACAAACTGTTGACATTCCATCTCCACTAACATTGACAAGATGCTCATTCTCTGCCTGTATTATTAAATTGCCCACTGATGTTTATTGCATATTTTTCTCCTACTGACCTCTTAATTTCTGGTCAGGTAAGCAGAATAACTCTCATCAGGTAGACTCGTTTCCCCAGGCTACCTGGGGTCATAACACCAGCTTGCCGGGTTCGGGTTCCTAGTAACTTGGCGGAAGTCTCGGTTGGTTCTGTCCCAGGTTCGGCCTTGGCTGGGTTTAGTGTGGTGTTTTCGGACTGTCACTGTTTCTCTCCCTCCTGTAGCTTTGCTCTAGTTGTGGTGCTGCCTTCAGCTGTTTTGAGGGGGGAAGGAGGGGCCCGGGTCACTCTGCACTTTGCCTTACTAGTTTATCCACTGGGCAGGGTCTGGCTTCGGAGGCTGTTCTGGTATCTTTGGGACGGTCTCTTTAATCACTCGTGATCGCTGGTTCATTCCCTGGTGTCCTTGTGTCAGTTTGCTGCATCTTTGGCTTCCTCTTCCGGTTTTTTGGGGTTCGGTGCCATGATGCCTTCCTCTTCCCTTGCTCGATGTGTTCACAGATGCCTTGTCTCTTGTTTGGAGTTTTTCAATCAGTGCTCAACAGTCCACCCAAGGATGTTTGGGGTCTGTCCTTGCGTCAGGTTCACAGCTCAGTGTGGGAGTTTGCAGCAGTGTGGCAAGCGCTGTGACAAATTCAGGTTCCTCGGGGCTCGGTGCTCAGACTCCATTCGGACTGCTCCCCCATGGTTTCTTATCTCAACCGAGGGTCAGGGTATCTTCGGTCCGTGGCTCTTTGGGGCTGGTCATTTCGTGTAGCTCTTCTGCCCAGTTCTCAAGGTTTAGCTCTCCACACCATTCACATTCAGGGAGTGTCCAATGTCCTGGCAGTTGGCTTGTTGTGCTTCATTCCACGGAGTGGACGGTTGACACCACCTCCTTCCTTTGACTTTGTCAAACGTATGGGCATCCCTGATACCCTCCCTCCCTCTGGTCGGCGGTCTTTATCGTTCAAGAACTGGAGTAGTGGGCTGCATGGATCCCCCTACCCCTCTGTCAGGTGGGGGTGGGGTTAGCACTAACGAGTGGGAGTGCTAGTTGGATGAAGTGCTGTTTATTTGTTTTCTTTCTGGGGGAATTCTTCTGCTATGTTTGGACGGCGGTCGCAGTTTTCACCAGATTATGGTCCGTTTTGTTTCATCTATCTTTCTGGGTGCTTCCGCAGTCAATGGCAATTACAACATACTTTAAATGTAAAGTGATTGTAGGCAATTGCTCCCTGCACCTCTCGGAGGGAACCAGGTTCTGGCTCGTGGTTCTGGTATGCATAAGAACTCCTGTGACTGTTGACCTCAAATTAATATTGTACATATCAGTTTGGATAGCTTCAGGGAGCCTCCTGGGCTCACCCAGAAAATGGTATTTCATTACATTCAATGCTAGTTTTTTGTTACATAATAATGTTACTGTATTATTTCTTCAGTCATTGGAGGATTTAAAACAAGAATTTGAAGAGATGTTGGTGGAAAGGTCAGGTGAGGTCAACCACACCTTAGAACGCATTCAGCAGTTTGTGACGGAGCTGGAAGAGCTGTCTGATGTGTGTCATGTCAACAAGTACATCAGGGTGAGAAATTAGGTGATAAGAACTACTGTATAACAATCTCTGTCTTCAGACAGAGTTGCTACATAGTGCTACATAGCCTTCCCGGCTTGGTGTCTTCTTGGATTATTACTACTTACTTCTGTCTTCAGACAACATACACTTTGTTCAAAACCTTAATCATGCTGAACATTTACCCTACATTCTCAGTGCTATTAATAATTATAAAGCTCTATACGTCAGAAATAACCCAGACATGAAACACTCCTTAGGTGCATGAAATAGAACCCAAGAGCATTACAAATAAAGTTAATCTTCAAAAATCCCAGAGGAAGAGTAAATTGATGCAAAAATACTTTGCACATAAAAGGACCTAATGTATTTGTTAATTTATTTTATTTATTTATTTTCTGAGGGGAGCCCCTATGGCTCCCTGGAGCTTATCGGGCTAATGTATTTTATATTAGACCGGGACATTAGCTATGGAGTTCAGACCTACCAGGGACCATGAGCCAGAACCTGGCCCCTTCAGAGAGGTTTCAGGGAGCAATGGCCCCTGGAACCCCCCTTCCCTCCTGTGGTTGGGGTTTTTCCTTATCTGCTATCGACCGGGGGGTTAGGCACCCAGAAAGGTAGGCATAACAAAAGAAACCCCACATGGTAAGAAACTAACAAAAAACTGAAGAGAGGTAGAACTCCCTTCTATCCCAAGGAAACAAGCAAACGTTTGCTTGTTTGACACTACTGCCATGCCGCTCATCCATGCAGCCCTCCCCTCTCCTAGAGGGGAAGAGAAGGGGTGGGGGGGGAGGAAGGCCCAGACCTCACCGCCCCGGCTGCATAGCACTTCAGTTTGTAAGCTAATGTCAACTGGGACAGGCGCTTTTCTGGCCGTAGTTTCCTAGGCGGTGTTTGCCTCCACAGCTCACTGCTGTGTTTTTGTGTTGTGTGGTGGCCAGGTGTTCCTCCTCAGTACCAGGACTGCATGTGCTTAGGGGCTTCCTTCCCTAAGCGCCCTGTGTGTACTGCAGCTGTGTGTTAGGATTATCTGCCCTGGGTGTTCAGGACCCATTCCCGTAGGGGTTCTTGCTGCTCGGCATTTGCCTCGCCCTTGGGGCCAGCTGGGGCTTGGGGCCCTTGTTTGGCCTTGGGTAGGGACTGGTTTCATGCTGGTTGAGGCATCAAGGTGATGTGTAACCTGCTACCTATGCGGCGACCAGTTCCTGTTGCCTCTGGGGAAGGTGTACTTTTGTGGGGGTTTTCTTTTCTTTTTATTTTCATTTGCCTGGTGGGGGTCTGCCTAGTGTGGCTATAGTTCCACTGGTATTGTTTGCTGGCCCACTGCTAGGCTCCCATGATTGTACACGTCGCAGGTTTTTTTCAGTGTTAGCATCTACCCCTTGTTAGATTTGTGTTAACCGGTTAGCAACACCTTGCCCAGGCTTCCCGTAGTTGTCATCCTACGTCGGGCCCTGGAAAACCCTGTCGGAGCTTGGTGGACCTGTGGATGTGTCTTCCAGGTTCCAACCCATCTTGTGCGGGTTCTTTGGTTGCTGTGCCCTTGTCTCAGGGTGACCGTCACCTCTTTTTACCTCCTTCATGCTGCCTGTTGTCACTGACACCTTGACCCGGAGTCTTGCAAGTTGTGTTCTCTGCTTATTCTCCAGTACTTTCCTGATGTCCTTACTGTTTGGAGTACAGGCGCCATCCGCATTGCAAGCTTGGTTTAGGTTGCTGCAACACCCTAGGTTGGTTGCCCATCTGGATGCCCTGGGGCCGCCCCGTTTTGGTTAGGTGTTGTTCGCCCCTTTCCGCTCCCTGTTCTCGGCTCCTGACCGTCTGCGGGTTTCGGGGTCGGGGCGGGGTTTTAGTTGGTGCTGAGACTTGGACGACTTAGAGGGCTGGCCCGTTCGGGTTGGGGACGGAGGTTTTCAAGCCTGTTCCTCCTGCCGAGGCTTCTGGGTCTAACCAGCGGCCCTTTCCTTGCTGCCTTTTCCCTAGACTCTTCCTTTTCTTCCCTTTCTTTTCTGTTGCCGTTTATTTTATTTTCTGGGGTTTTATGCCCGTCTTCCGTTCTTCTGGGAATACTTGGGTGTTGGTTTTTACACCGTTTTTTGCGTTTTCTTTCTGTTTTGGGTCTGGGCCCTAGGGTTTGGGCTCAGTGTCCCTGTCTGTTTATGCTTGCTCCCACACCTTGCACCCCAGATTTCGGTCTGTTTTGTCAGTTTCCCTGGGGGTTCTGTCTGGGTGCTGTGCTTTTCCCTGCTGTGGTGTAATTCCGCCGGTAAATGTGGTGGTTTGGGCTCCCCCGTGTTCGATTCCGGGTTCCTTTGGGTTCTTTGGTTTCGTTCCAAAGGTTTCTTCCTCTTGGGCCCCCTTGTGGGTTCAGGGGGTTTTTGTTACCTCGTTTGTGACCCGGTTCTGCCTTCTGGGGTTCCGGGGTCTTCCTGGTTTGCAAGCTGATCTTTTTGGGTCTTGGCATGTGTTGTGTTCGTGCCGGGCCCTTGGATTTTTGTTGTCGAGGTGGGCCTTTTGGTACAGTTTTTGTGCTCTCTTAATGCCTTCTTCGTCTGACCGGCGGCTTGTTTTTTCTTTATTTTATGTTTTCAATTTTATTTACTTCTATGTCTGTTTTTATACATTTTGTGTGTATGTATATGTGTATATGTGTACAGATGTATATATATATATGTACTTGTATGTATGTGTGTGTATTTATATATATACTGTATACAATTTCTTTCAGAAAGGGATCCGTTCCGTTTGCTGTTGATGGGGCACTGGGGGGGAAGGCAACTTGCTCTGTTGGCTCTCGCTTGGTCCCACAGTTCATGGGCGTTTTTGGTTGTCTTCCGGCCTTTGGTGGCGTCAGGTGGCTTCTCCCCCTTTGGGGTTTCGGGGCTGGCGGTTTGTGCTTCTTCCCCTGAACTTTGTCATGTCATCTTGGTGTGGGTGTTATTTGGATGTGGTCGTTCTACCCATCCTTCCAGGGTTCTCGCCTGTTCTAGTGCAGACATGGGCCTTGCGGATCTGCGGTTCATCCGGACTTGTTCAGTCTGCGCCCTGGATTCTTTGCCCTCTTCGGAAGACTGTTGTCTCCGGTCAGGCTATTGTTGGGGTCGGGTGTCTGGATGGTGTCCCAGGACCTCTGGGTCACTTTTTGGCACATTCCGCTCCAGGGTTCTGGGACTGGCACAGTTGGTGGTGGGGCTTCAAGCTTGCCGCTTTTGTTGTTTTCCCTAGTTTGTAATTGGCACTTAGTGTATTTACGCATCTTTACCAGATCTTGGTGACCTGTCTGTCTCTCCTCGGGATTCAGTTTCTGGCTTACCTCGATTACTGGCTGGTGTGGGCTCCCAGTCGGTCCACTTGTCTGCTTGCCAGGGGTGCGGTTCTTTCCAGATCACTGGGTTCGGTTTCCTGGTGATCTGGAGGCCGTTCCATCTGGTTCCGTCCTTGGTTCGGACCTGGCTGGGTCTTGTTTAGGACTCTTGAACCGTTTCTTTGTCTTTCCCTCCAGAAGTGTTGCTGTGGCTGCGGTCCCACCTTCGGTTGTTTATGAGGTGGTCCTGGGTCACTCGGCGGTTGCTTGAGCGGTTGTGCGGGAGTTTGAACTTCGTCGTGCTGGTCTGCCTGCCGGGTCGGGTTTGGCTCCGGCGTCTGTTTGGTTCCTTGGGGGACTCCCCTTCCGCTCTCGTAATCATTGGGTTCGTCCTCCGGGGATCTTGTGTTGATGCTGCGTCACCGGCTTCCTCTTTAAGGTATTCGGGGGTTCCATGTCTCGGTGCCTCCCTAAGCCTTCGCTTGATGTGTTCACAGATGGGTCATCTCTTGGCTGGGGCTTTGTGACCAGTACTCACGAGGCCGGCCGGGGATGATGGGGTCTGTCCGTCTGTTGGGCTTACAGCATGGTTCGGGAGTTTGTGGCTGTCAGGTTTGTGCTTCGGAGGGTTCGGGTCACTCGGGTCTGCCATCCGGCTCCATGCGGGCTGTTCTCCGGTGGGTCATTACCGAAACCACGGGGATTCTCTTAGGTTCTTGACCTTTGGGGTTGGTCCCTTTGAGTGGCTCATCTGCTGGATTCTCGGGGTTTGGCTAACCGTGTATTTCATGTCCGGGGTGTGTCCTACATCTTGGCGGACGGCCTGTCTCGGTTCGTTCCTCTGTTCACGGCTTGGCTGGTTGTTGCCGACTCGTTTCATTGGCTCTGCTGGACGTACGAACTCGTGGACATGGACATCTTTGCGTCGGCGTGGTCTCGGCATCTCCCATTCTATGTGGTGCCCTTACCCGCCTGCGAGGCGTTCGCTGTGGATGCCTTTCGGCAGGACTGGTCGAGGTGAAGTTACCTGTTCCTCTTCTCCCGGTCCAGCTGTTGCTTCAGGTTCTGGCTCGGTTGGAGTCCTTCCCAAGGAGAGTAGTCCTCGTGGTTCCTTGGTGGTCGGACCAGTTTTATTTTCAGACGCTGTTTGATATGTGTCCGAACCCGGGGCGTTTTCTCGCTGCTCCGTCTCTTTCGACAAGTCGGACCGGTCCTGTACGTGTCTGGTTCGGCCTTCTCATCGGCTCTTCGCATCTGGTCTTTTGACATGGGTGTATCACCAACTCTATGGTGATCAGGTGGCTTCGTTGATGGTGTCCCACGTGCAAGCTTCATCTCGGCAACAGTATGACGTTCCTGGCGTTTCTATTTGCAATTTTCTTGCTTTTTATAGGTTGTCTTCTCTTTCGCATCAGGTTGTCTTGTCCTTTCTTGGGGTTTCAGGACTGTTAATTGATGCTTCTTACTATCGCCTTGTATCATGCGGCACTGGCGGAGCCACTCCAACTTGCGTTCGGGGTGTACGTCACATCCGCCCCGTTCCGTACTCTTTCTCGTGTTTTCACCTCAGGCCTGCTCATGTGCCGTTTGAGCTGTCCTGGTCCTTGATCAGGGTGTCTTCTTATCTTTCCTCTCCTCAGTTTGTGGTAGCCCCTTCGGTTCAAGATTGTTTCTCCAAGGCTCTCTTTCTGTTGGTATTGGCCTCAAAGGTTTGGTATTGGTTTTTCAAAGGCCATACTGTATTTCGTTGGCATTGGCTTCTTTGGGTCTGGTCGGGGAGCTTCCGGCTCTCCTCCAGAGCAGGGGTTTCTGCTCTTTTGGTACTGGTGGTAGGTTTGTATGTTCGCAGCCTTTCTTCGTTCTTCTGGCGACGGTCAAAATGGCTGCTTTCCGGAGGGGTCTTTGGGTTATTGATGCAGCTGTAGGTGCGTCATGTGTTATCCGGTTGCGGCTCTTCGCCGTTACCTGCGTGCCGTGGCTGGGGATGCGCTTTGGGTTGATCCGGTTTCCTTCGTTCCCTGTTTCAGGGCTCGGGGTCTCCCAGGTTGTCCGCAGGTTTCTTAAGTCTACCAGCCTGTGGTCCATCCTTGCGCCCGTGCCGTTCGGACGTTTGCAGCTTTCGATGCCATGTTTGGCGACATCTTGGGCTCATTTCGGGCACGAGGATTTGGGGGTCGCACAGGTTCCTGGCCACCCATTCTTTTGTGAGCGTGTTTGTTCCTGTGCGGTCTTGTGTTGCTTTCGGTTGCTGGTTGCTGCCTGTTGTCTTGACTTCGTGTTGCGTAGTTTGTGGCGGCTGCCTCCTGGGTCTGCCCTTTCTTTTCCTTCTCTTAAGGTATGTAGCTCCAGGGACCCATAGGGGCTCCCTACAGAAAACCAGCGTTGAATGTAATGAAACGCCATTTTCTGGGTGACCCCCGGAGGCTCCCTTGTAACTCTCCCTCCCTCCCATCGGTCGGCAGTTTTTTTGCGTTGGTTGAAGCTTAGCTTCCAAACTGATGCTAAGCAGCTGGTGCATTGAGGTCCGAGGCCCTCCCACCTCCCCCTCTCTGGGCGGGGAGGGCTGCGCGTACAATCGGCGCAGCAGTAAAGTGTGATGTTTGCTTGTTAACTTTGGATTGTAGGGAGTTTCTACCTCTCTGTTCGTTTTTTATTTAGTTTCTTACCATGTGGGGGTTTGTTTTGTTATGCCTACCTTTCTGGGTGCCTAACCCTGGTCGATGGTAGATAAGGAAATCCCCCAACCACAAGGGGGTTTTCCAGGGCCATTGCTCCCTGAAACCTCTCTGAAGGGACCAGGTTCTGGTGCTGGTCCCTGGTAGGTCTGAACTCCATAGCAAATGTCCCGGTCTAATATAAAATACATTAGCCCGATAAGCTCCAGGGAGCCTCCGGGGCTCGCCCAGAAAATGGCGTTATATTACATTCTACTCTAGTTTATTTAATTATATATACAAGAAGGTTCATTGGGTTTGTGAGAGTACAGAACATTAGTGTTCTTACATCTTGCAAAGACACTAACATGCCGAACATTTTGTGCAAATATGGAAAAATAGAATTTCCTTTCTAATAAAAGAATTCCTCAACATTCAATATATGAAAAAATAAAACAAAGCACCTGATTTCCTTACTTTAGCAACCTCCTATTGTTGTTCATATATGCGTGCATTGCAGTTTAAATCATGTCTAACCAAAAACCTTGTGCTATCATATTATTTTATAATTCCTCTATTAACATTACTCTGTATCTTATATAATATGTAGTGCCCGAAACGCTGCGCGTGCTAGTGGCTTTACAAGATTGTAATTACCATATTTGTATCCTCACATTCCTTATGTACATTCTTGTATATGCATAAATAAATAAATAAATAAATAGTAATATAAGTGTAAATTAATGTCTTAAATAGATTTGTAAAGGTGTTACAATTTTTTTTAATTAGTTTTATATTTGAAGTTATCTTAAGCATTATAAAAATATAGTATTTTGCAGAAATTTGACTGGCTGTTCTTCAGGAAGTGCGAAAGCTTGAGGGAAGATTGGAGAAGGTGAGCACACTGGTCACGTGGGTCAACCAGGAAGAATCCCTCTTCAAGTTCCAGCTTTCCTCCTTTCCTCTTCTGGCTGAACTTAAAGTGAGTTTTGCTAATTACGTTTGCATGATTGTTCATGTTTTACATTGTAAATGGATGGCAGTAACCTATCTATTAAGGATCCAAGAGATGAAAGAAAAAAAATTGAGAGGTTGAGAGACTTGGTTAGTACAACCAAGTTTCTGTGGAGAGTGGGTTTGGCTGTTTGATTCATCTACTAGCCATACACACAGAAATCACACTAATGTGATGCATCAAATGAACAGATCCACAAGGGTCGTGACGAGGATTTGAACCTGCGCCTGGGAGCATCCCAGACACTGCCTTAATCGACTGAGCTACGACAGGGTAAAAGAGTTGAAACCGAAGTTCTACTGAACTTACTGGATCCCGCAGCCTCTCCGAGGCACAAACCAGGGTTTTACACAACTCCCCCTGCACTCGAGCTATGTCAATAGGCCGTTCTCCCTCTTTGCCCTTACATCATTACACCTGAGCAACATCTCCAGGAACAAAATTACCATAACACCACAATAACAACCTCACCTTCTTCCCCACGCGAGACCTGTCATAAGAAACCAGATGTTACAACTGTTGCAACTTGGGTGTTACAACTCTCTTTACCCTGTCGTAGCTCAGTCGATTAAGGCAGTGTCTGGGATACTCCCGGACGCAGGTTCGAATCCTCGTCACGGCCCTTGTGGATTTGTTCATCTACTAGCCTTGTTGTACCTCTTGTTATTTGTTGTTACAATTTAACTACAGTATTTTGATGTTAAAGTATGTTTATTGAGAGAATAAAATCTCAAAGGTATAGAGTAGCTTAGGCTATTTCTTCTTTTCTGTTTATTTCTGTTTATTCTATCCTCCTTGGTTGTTGGATTTAGTACCATTAGCCTATCCTCATAGATTAATAATTAGCCTATCATCATAGATAAAATGTGAGTTTGAAGCACAGGGTAGGCAACTACAAGGATTATTAGGTACTTTTTGGTTTTACTTTTGAATAAGGTTTGACAATTTTTTAAAATCATTAGGAAGAGAGTTCCATAGACTGGGTCCTTTTATTTGCATAGAGAATTTGCACAGATTTAGTTTGACTCTGGGGATATCAAAGACTTTTATTTATGGTGGGGTGCTCATGGGTTCTGTTACATCAACCAAGGAAGAGTTTCAGATCAGGATTAGCATTTAGGAACAAGGTTTTGTACACGTAAATAGTACAAGAGAATGTGTGAAGTGAGTGAGTATTTTATTTATAGATTTAAACAGAGGAGCTGTGTTGTCAGAAAACAGTTTGGTTTAGTTCTGAGAGCAGGTTTTTGCTGGGTGATGATTGGCTCGAGGTAATTTGCAGTGGTTGAACCCCATGCACAGATACCACATGCAAGATAGGGATAGATTAGTAAGTAGTATTATGATAGGAGAATAGAGTGGGGAACATAATATCTGATTTCTGGGGGGAGCCCCGTCGGCTCCCCGGAGCTTTACCGGCTGATATGCTAATGTCAGACTTTGGCATCAGTCATGTGTATGGAGTTCTAGGGCCTACCGGGGACCACGAGCCAGAACCTGGCCCCCTCAGAGAGGCAAGGGGAGCAATGGCCTATAGAAACCCCCGTGTGGTTGGAAGCATTCTATGTCTGCCATCGACCGGGTCAAGCATCCAGAAAGGTAAGCATTCCAAAACAAACCCCTATTCTGGTGAAAATTGCTACCTAAGCCGAACTAGTGAATAGAACTCTTCAACAGAAAACACGGAAACTAGTATGACGTCATACGTCACCGCGCCGCTGTCTGCGCAGCTCCCCCCTCCCCGGGAGGGGGAAGGGGGAGCCCCAGACCTCCCACGCCGGCTATCCACCCATCAGTTCTTCGCCTGATGCTATAGGCAATGGTTATGTGCTCCGGCTCCAGTGGTTGTTTCAGCACTGTACCTAGAGTGTGGTGTCTGTTTTCTAGGTGGTGCGTGAGCCGGGTGTGATTCTTCAGTACTCGGGCTGCATGCGCCTAGGGTTCCCTTCCCTAGGTGCCCTGTAAGTACTGCCCTTGGGGCTTGGGGCCACCTTCCACAAGTTCCTTGGGTCCTGCCCCTGCTTGGCCGTTTACCGCTTGGTTTTCGGCCGCTCTTTGTGTGCTCGGGTGTTCTGTCTCCCTTGTTCGCCTTAGAGTAAGGGGCAGTGTTTGCACTGGTGGGGCGCGGGGTACTGTGCAGCTTGTCTTTACCAATCATAGCGGCCGGCTCTGTTCCGCTTGGGTACGCTGTCCTCTTGCGGGGTTTTCTTTTTCTTTTGTTTATATACCTGGGGGGGGGGTCTGCCTTCGTTCTTGCCCCTTGTATCCCTTGTGTTCTGAGTATTTCTGGTGGTACCACCTGCTAGGTCCCCGTGAGTGTACACGTCCCGGGGGTTCAGCTCTTAGAAAGTTGTTTGGTAGCTTGGGTGCCGGTTAGCAGTACCCTGCCTGGGATTACCTGAGCGCGAGTCCTCTTAAAGTAAACGCTCGGGACCCTGGGAAACCCCTGGGGGCGCGCGGGTCCGATGGATGTGACCCCAGAGCCCCCCCCCTCGCTTCCAGCGAGTTTGAGGGTTGCTCTCACCTTTTGTCTCTGGGTGACTCTCTGTTTTGCCTCCGTCTGCTGCCTGTGGGGTCGGTGACACCTTCGACCCGGTGTCCTGCGAGTTTGGTTGCTCGTTGTGGCTCGGTTACCCAGTTGTGCTAACAAAGCGGGTGCGGGCAGCAGGGGCGTTGCACTTGAGCCTTGGTGGTGGCAACGTTCTCGTGGTTTCCTCCCCGGGAGCCCCGGGGCTGCCCCGTTGTATTTCGTTTTTCCCCTGGTTCACCCTTCCTGCCTGCATCCGGTTCCTTACCGTCTGTAGGTTCAGGGCGGGGTGTTTGGTGGTGTTGAGACTCGGGCAGTCTCGGGGAATTCCCCTTCCGGGGTAGTGACGGGGGCATTTGGGCCTGTTCCTCCAGCCGTGTTGTATGAGTCTGCCAGTGGGCTCCCTTCCTTAGTGTTTTCACGGCTGCCCCGGTTTTCTGGTATGGCCGGGGCTTTGGGGGAACGGCTCGGCCCCGGGGCCTGTCGTGTAGGTTCCCGGGGCTGGGGAGGGGCTGACTTGGGGGGGCCTTGGCCCCGTTAGACCCCGTGGGGGGTTTTATCCCCCTCTAGGCGGGGCTTGTGGTTACGCGGAGTGGGGTCTTTCCTCCCCACTCGCCGTACGTGCTGTTGGAC
Organism: Procambarus clarkii; assembly: GCF_040958095.1. Taxonomy (NCBI): domain Eukaryota; kingdom Metazoa; phylum Arthropoda; class Malacostraca; order Decapoda; family Cambaridae; genus Procambarus; species Procambarus clarkii. The sequence continues at coordinate 7,107,876 of NC_091213.1, forward strand.
GTCGGCCCCTCCCCGGGCTCGGTTCCTTGGCCTTTGAGTCGGTTGGTTCCGTCCTGTGGGTGGATGTTTCCTCCCCCGCTTTTTGGGACGGTGTTTTTGTCATGTTTCCCCGTTCGATGGGGTTCTGCGTGACTTTTGATCTCGGGTGCGCCTGCGCCTTCGTGTGCCTTCGGGACTAGTGTTGGCTTCTGTGTTCTCGAGGGTACGGGAAGGTTTTTCGCTACTTCCCGCATTATTGGAACGTCTGTCGGCTCCTAGTACTTGTCGCCCTGTTGGGCTACTTGTCGCCCTGTTGGGCTACTTGTCGCCCTGTTGGGCTACTTGTCGCCCGGTTGGGCTACTTGTCGGCCGTTTGGGCTACTTGTCGCCCGTTTGGGTTCCCTTTTTTTGGGCTCTTTGCTTCTTTGGCCGGTTTTATTGTTCCTGCTTCCTCTTTTGGCTCTTTTTCTCGTGCAATAGTCCTGGCTGGCGCCTTCCCGCAGGGAGGGTGTGCGGTTCGGCCAGCGTGTTATGCGCATGCGCCGTGGAGTTTGTTTTGGTCTGGGCGATGGTTCAGTGCTGGGGTTTTGCGCCCTTTTTTGCTACAGTGCTTCGCCTCTCGTTCTTCTCCCTGGCTGCGGTATGTGCCCCTTTGCGCCAGGGGTGTCCTGGTTCCCAGTTGTGGGGAGGACACCGCGGTTTTCTGTGTCATGGGTGTGGACCGCCTCCTTCGCCTCTCCCTGTTCTCCTGCGGGTCCGGCTTTGGCGTCTTCACCTGGCGGTGCTCCCAAGTTCTTCTGGGCACGGTTGAGTCGTGTCAAGTTCGAGCCACCATTCGCCAGGTGAGTTTCTGCGGTCTGGCGTCTTTTGGCCGGGCGCTGGATGCGGCGGTGTTCATATACCTGTCTTTATTTAGGTATAATTTTGTACGACTGAGACCGTTCGCACACCAGTGACTGTCCCTTTATCACCCCTTCCTGTCCCCCTCATGTGCATGTCCAACCCATGCTGGTGTCGTTCAGGGGACCCTCCTTTTTTAATGTTGTGAGGTGTGGGGGTTGTAGGGTTGGTTCTGTACTCACCTGGTGAGGCTCCTGGCTGTGCTTGCAGGATTTGAGCTCTGGCTCTTGGGTCCCGCCTATCTGGTAGAACTTGCGGGATAGTACCAGTGGAGTGCAGTGGTGCTATTGGCACTTTTGGGGAACACTGTATTACCATCAGTGGTCTGTGCTTGTTACACGACCTACTTGCGAGCATAAGCCTTCTTGCTGGTTCGTCCGTGGACTTCCAGGGCGCACTGGCCTGTTTTCGTATGGCAGTTCCGGCCCGTCCTGGTTGTGGGGGTATGTGGGCCGGTGGACTGCTCCTAGCAGCTGCCTGGTGGGCCATCCTCTGGCCGGTCTGGCCTGACCTTGGGCCGGGCTTGAGGTGTAAAAGAGCTCCCAGTACCTCATCCAGCAGGTATCGAGCGGGGTTTCTCCGCCGTCGGTCGCCTGGTGCAGGTTTCTGGGCCTGCAGGGTTTTGTCGTGTCTCCGTTGGCCCTGTCTGGGGTCTGCCTGCTCCGTTCTCTGCCTTTGCAGAGGGGAGTTGCTATTTACATGTTGCATGTTGCAGTGGTGCCTGTTGCTGCTGCTGCTGCTGCACGTGAGCATTGGTACCGTGTTTCACGGTGGCGTGTCCTTGTTCCTGTGTCCGGTTGTGGAGTGGCGCTTTTGCTGCCGTTTTGTGCCTGGGGATTGCGTGGGGTTTTTGTCCCTGCCTGATTGTCCACCCCTGGTTGTTCTCCTGGTTTTTTTTTTTTTTTTTTTTTTTGTGCTTCTGCTCTTTCTTCCTGCCTCTTCTGCAGCAGGAATGTTCTGCGTGTGTTCTTAGGCGTTGGTCAGCCTGTGTCCTGTGATGTGCTTCTTTGTCTCGGTCTGTTGCAGTTGTTCGTGCCCCTTGGTTCGGGTACTGTTCTGGCGGCGACCCTTCCGCCTTCTTTGGTTTTCCTAGCTTGCCCTGCCGGTTGTTGTTGTTTTATTTTTTTTTTGGGGGGGTTCTTGCGATGTCTCGCATCGGACCCGTCGTTTCTGAACTCCTGGCGGGCTTGCATGCTTCGGAGTTTTTCTGTTCGGCAGACGTTCCATCTCCTTGTGCCGCCTGGGTTTCGGTGGTCGCGCCCGAGATCTTCTCGCGGCTCCGCCTTTTTCCTGGGCTCGGGGGGGGCCTTGTCGGGGCTGCTTATGTTCTGCCTCGTGGTCTCGCCTCCGGTTGGTGGTCGGGTGGCTTCGTGGTAGGTGTCCCACCTGCGTGCTTTCTTGGCGGCAGTATGGGGTGTTTTGGCGGTCCTTCCTTTTCCTGTCCCTTCTTCGGTGGGTCCTTCTTGTTGGCTTGGTTTACTCTCGGCTTGGTTTTCTAGTGGGGGTTGGGGGCCGTCGTCTTGCCACATACTGTCGCCTCTTTTCGTGTGGCGCAGGCGGAGCCGCTTCAGCTTGCTTTCGGTCTTGGTGTTGCTTCTGCACCGTTAGTCAGCTGTCTTGTGCGTCATTTCACCTCCGGCCTGTTCGTGCGCCGCTTGCACCATCCTGGTCTCTGGTCAGCGTGCTCTGTCTTCTCCTCGGTTGGTAGTGCCCCTTCGGTTCCGGTGTGTTTTTTCGTCGGCTCTTTCCTTTGGGCCTTTGCCTCTGGGGGTCGGTTCGCTGTGTTTTCTTGCTCCTTCGGTTTTAGCGTTTTGGTTGTTTGATGGCAGCAGTCTCCATCTTTTCTGGCGCGGGGTGGGGCTGCTGCATTCTGGAGGGGTCCAGGGTTTGTTGGTGCTTTGTTGGTCGGGCCGGGGGTGTGTCGTTTTTGTGTTCAGTGGCGGCCCTCTGCTGTTGTTTGCGTGCCACGGCGTTTGGGTCCGGAGCGCGTTTTGCGTTGATCCGGTTCTGTTCTTCCCGGTTCGCGGGTGATGGTGTCCCGGGTGGTCAGCCGTGTTCTTGCGGCTAAGCTGCCTGTGTTCTTCCCTCATGCCTGTGGCGTTCGTGGCTTCGCTGCTCTCGCTGCCGTCTGGGCGACGTGGCCTTGCAGTCTTTCGGGCATGGATTTTTGGTGTTCGTGCAGGGGCCTTGCTGCTCGTGGTTCTCGTGTTGTTCCCGGGATTTTCGGGGCTGTGGCGCCTTGGGTTGGCGTTTGCTGCCGGTTGTCTCGCCTCCTTGGGGGGTGCGTGGTGTCCGCCTCCCGGTTTTGTCCCTTTGACCTTCCTCTGTGGGTAGTTAGCTCCGGGGAGCCGACGGGGCTCCCCCCAGAAAACCAGCGTTGAATGTAATGAAACGCCATTTTCTGGGTGAGACCCGGAGGTTCCCCGGCAACCCTCCCTCCCTCCGGTCGGCGTTTTTCGCGTGTTTTGACATCCAGCCTCAGAACTGATGGGTGGATAGCCGGCGTGGGAGGTCTGGGGCTCCCCCTTCCCCCTCCCGGGGAGGGGGGAGCTGCGCAGACAGCGGCGCGGTGACGTATGACGTCATACTAGTTTCCGTGTTTTCTGTTGAAGAGTTCTATTCACTAGTTCGGCTTAGGTAGCAATTTTCACCAGAATAGGGGTTTGTTTTGGAATGCTTACCTTTCTGGATGCTTGACCCGGTCGATGGCAGACATAGAATGCTTCCAACCACACGGGGGTTTCTATAGGCCATTGCTCCCCTTGCCTCTCTGAGGGGGCCAGGTTCTGGCTCGTGGTCCCCGGTAGGCCCTAGAACTCCATACACATGACTGATGCCAAAGTCTGACATTAGCATATCAGCCGGTAAAGCTCCGGGGAGCCTCCGGGTCTCACCCAGAAAATGGTGTTTCATTACATTCAACGCTGGTTTTTTGAGACTTTGGTGCAGCTGCCCCCACTTCCTCTCAGGGTTTGTTTCTGTGTACATTTGGGTTAGTCAGATTCATCCTTCCAGAGATTTCCTTCCTCCTGGGTTACCCAATCGGAGGCCTAGGAGGCCATTAGTTCGCACCTCTTGCATGATCTGGTCTACGCCTCGGTTATAGACCAAGTTCATTTGAGTTCGGCTCCTCTTCCCTGTATTGGATGTGTTACGAGGTTCAGGAACCATCCTGGCTAGGGGACTGTTATTTGTTCTCCTTTGGGGCTTGACTCAGATTTTACCGTACCTGCACGCTTGACTGGCAGGCAGTGTCTTCGGTGTTGCAGGTATTTTTGGGAGGTTCTTTAGAGCCTCTCAGTATTTGCCTCTTCACTTCTGCCCTTTCCTGTGATGTGGGTCTTTTTCTGCTAGATGCTACATGCTCAGTTTGCCCTGTTGCTGACGACCATCCTGCCCATTTGCACTTTCCTTCAGTCATGCTTTTCTTGAGCCTCCTTGAGATTCATTGTGATTGGCTTGAAGTGGATGTTGGGATGCTCGGTGTGATCCCTTGTGCAGGGGTCTTGGCCTCTGCTGCCTTCCTTAAGCTGTTTGCTTTGATCCTCCGGAAGGCAATATTCATGTTTGTCACCACCTGTCACGCATGTCAGCAACTCATGCTGGCTCAGTCTTTGGATTCAGCATGGACCCTAGCTCTCAATTCTGCTTCCCCCTTTTTGGTCTTTGTTGTTTTCTGAGGACATTGTCTCGGTTCTTGTCTGCTGCAACTATTGTTGCCATCCTGTGTAGGACCTATTGTGTGTGTATTGGGGTCATTCTTGTCTTTCACAGTAAACTGGTTGAGCCATGGCAACACCCTGGCTCAAGTAGAATACTGCGAAAGGTGAGAGCTAACAGCAGATCACTGCCCTGCTGTTAATCGAGGTGGGTCTTTTATGGTGCCGACAGCTAGGTTGGATGTTTGTCCCCAAACTTCGTCTGGTAGGCGCAGTGCTCGCTCTGGTTGAAAGGCAGGCTCTTGAGGCTCATGCTGTCAATGAGCCAGGGATTTGGTTCTTTCCCAGCTCCCCGGGTTCAGGTTCTTGGTGAACTGTCAGAAGTCCCAGTAAGTTCTATCCCAGGTTTGGAGCTGGTTGGGCCTGGTTTGGGATTCATGGTCAGCATGACTTTCCTTACCTCCGGCAGCCTTGCTCCACCTTCATCAGTGCTGTCATCTGGTTGTAAGAGGGAGTCAGGTGAGTCAGCAATTGCTTGAGCAGTCATGCGGGAGCCTGAACTTTGCCCTTCTTGCTTTTTCCCTGAGCAGCGGTTGGCTTTGGTGGGGTGTTCTGGTTTCCTCAGTGCAGCAACGTTTGCTTCTCTTGCTGGGTGTGAACTCCTTTGACCTTGCACTGGTTGCTGCATCACCGGCTCCCTCTTCGGGCGTTTCGGGGTTCGGTTCCTTGGCACCATCCCCCACCCTTGCTCGAGGTTTTCACGGATGCCCCTGCTCTTGGTTGGGGCTTTGTGACCAGTGCTCATCAGGTCAGCCAGGGTCGTTGACCTTCCCTCCTTCATTGAGTGCACAGTACGGTTCGAGAGTTTGCAGAGCTGTGTGGCAAACTCTGCAGAGGGTTCGGCTTCCTCCAGGCTCTGTGATCCAGCTGCATTCAGACTGCTCCCCCATGGTTCATTGTCTCAACTGTGGGCAGGAAAGGTTCCTGCAGTCCCTATCTCTTTGGAGCTGGTCGCTTCGAATGGTCGTTTGCCGAGTTCTTGGGGTTTGGATCTCCATGCCGTTCATATCCAGAATGTGTCAAATCTCTCCTGGCTGATGGGCTGTCTCAGTTCTATCTCCTCTCCATGGAATGGACTGTCAACGCTGATTCCGTCCTCAGTCTTTGTCGGACGTTCAGGGTCCCAGACGTTGACTTCTTCATGTCGGCATAGTCTAAATAATTCCCCGGGCCATAGACATAAGCCTGTGTAGCCAATAGGGCTATTTGCTGCTGATCCTTAGTACTGTATGTTTGGGCAAAAGAGGTAACCATTTTAGCTACTAAAATATGATTCTTGCTTATTGTGAATTGCTTTGATTTTTGGGCATTTGATTAAATACTGTAATTGATTTGCAGGACTGTTTGGTGCCATACGATGAACTTTTTACTCTAGTTATGAAGTGGCGCAAGTATGAGAAGTATTGGATGGATGGAGACTTCACTAGTCTCGACCCAGATTTTATAGATGGGGAAACAGAGGAGTTAGCAAGGTAAGAATATGAATATGAGAAAGTTAGAAGTAGGGAATAGCGAACGGCCATGTGATGATGAGAGGCAAGTGAATGGTACGTAATGTGATGGGCAGAATGGAACAGTTGGGCTATGAAGTTTTTACTGGTTGAATATATCAATTATACACTAAAATCTGTACTAGTGTGACTCATTCTTCCTTCTTGTACAAAGTGGATTTAAAAGGGCTCTAAAACTCAAATAAGCAACACTTGAAAATTTTCTGTGGAGAGCCCCTTCGGCTCCCCGGAGCTATACCAGGCTGATATATATATTAGACTGTGGCAACAGTCAATCGAAGGAGTTCTAGGCCTACCGGGGACTAGAGCCAGAACCTGGCCCCCTCAAGAAAGGCATGAGGAGCAATGGCCTAAAGACACCCCCCATGTAATAGGAAGCAGTCTTTGTCTGCCATCTACCAGGTCAGGCACCCAGAAAGGTAGGAATTTCAAAACAAACTACTGCTGGCCAAAAAATTACAAACCGAAAGCCGAAAAAGCAAACAGAACTCCCCAATCAAAAACAGGGAAATAAACATGACATCACCACAAACCCCTCCGCATCCATCTGTGCAACCCCCCTCCCCTCCCCGGGAGGGGGACGGGGTGGTCCCAGACCTCCACGCAGGCAACTCTTCTCAGTTCATAGGCTGTTGTGAGGGCGAACGGTTGATCGACTCTGGCTCCATCCTTCGAGCAGTGCTACAGTGCGGTGGTGGTGTTCAGTTTTGGTATCGTGCGAGCCAGGAGTAACACAAGAGTACAGTACTGGGGCTGCATGCACCTAAGGTCACCTTCCCTAGGTGCCCTGTAAGTACTGCCCTTGTGGCTTCAGGGTTATCTTCCCTGAGCCGTTCGGGAACAATCTCTGGGTGGTTCTGTTGCTACTCAGTGATTGCCCGCCCTTGGGGTTCAGTTGGGGTGGTTCTTGCTCCTGTTTTCCCTTGGGTAGGTGGTAGTTTCGTCGCTGGCAGGGGCGCAAGGTACTGTGTAGCTGTCTGATATACGCATAGCGACCGGTTCTGTTCACCTGGAGACATTGTGCTTTTGCGGGGGTTTTCTTTTATTTTTGTTTTGCCTGATGGGGTCTGCCTGGTGTGGTGGTAGGACCACTTGTAGGATTTTGGTGGCCCTCCACTAGGTCCCTATGCTTGTACACGTCGCAGGGGTTCAGCTTATAGTTTGTTTGCTTGGTAGCTCTGGGATAACTGGTTAGCAGTACCTCGCCTTGGCTTCCCTTTGCAGTCAGCCTAAGGGCCCTGGAAACCCCCTTGGGGGCTCAGGGGTCCGATGGAAGAGACCTCAGAGTCCCATCTCACCTTGTGTGAGTTTGAAGGTTGCTCTGTCCCCTTGACTCAGGGTGTCCTTCTTCTTTCGAGTTTGGCTCCTCATTTTCTTTCGGGATGTGTTACGAGGTGCCAGAGTCTTCCTGGTTGGCGGACTGCCCTTTCTTTTCATTGGGGGCGTGGCATTTGTTCTGTCGGACCCGTGCGCTTGATTGGCAGGAAGTGACTACGGTTGTTCAGGTTTACCTAGGGAGCAAATTTGAGCACCTCAATGTGTGCTTGTTCGCCCCTGTACTTCCTCGTGATGTCGGTCAGATTCAGTTTTATGCGCAGGTTCCCTCCCTTTCCTCATCCCTGGTGGCCATGGATTTGCGCGCCCGTGGGCATTTGGCTTCGGTCTTGTCTCTCATTTTTCTGCTGGAACTATCTTCGGACTGGCTCTACTCTACTGGCTCTATGGACTACTCTACCCTGGTAAGAGACTTACCAGGGTAGAGTAGTCCTGTTGGCTCCCTGGTGGCTGGCCCAGCCTTGGTTTCAGGCACTTCTTGCTCAATGTCTGAACCCGAGGGTCTTCCCACGGCTCCACCTCTTTCAGCAGATCGGTCTGGTCAGGTACGTAATTGGTTCGATCTTCTCCTTCACTCTTCACATCTGGTCGTTTTGACGCGGGTGTATCACCACTTGTAAGGTGATCAGGTGGCTTCGTTGATGGTGTCCCACCTGCAAGTTTCGTCTAGACAGAGGTATGAAATTTCCTGGCGGTTCTTTCTGCATTTTTTTGTCTCCGTAGGTTGTCTTCGATTTCTGATTGGGTTGTTTTGTCCTTTCTCTCTTGGTTGTTTCAGGACCGTCATCTTATGTCAAATACTGTCTCCTCGTATCGTGCGGCGCTGACGGAGCCACTGCAGCTTGCATTTAGGGTGGAGGTCACTTCTGCTCTGTTCCGCAAGCTTTCTCAGGCGTTGTTTCACCTCCGACCTGCTCATGCGCCACCTGAGCCGTCCTGGTCATTGGACCGAGTGCTCTCTTTTTCTTTCTTCTCCTCGGTTTGTGGTGGCACCCCTCGTTTCAGGGCTGTTTTTCTAAGGCTCTTCTAGTTCGCATTGTCTTCAGAGTGTCGGATCGGGGAGCTTCATGCTCTCCTCTGGCACAGGGGTTTCTGCTCTTTCGGTCGTGGTGGTCGTTTCATTCGTTTGCAGCCTTCTTCTTTTCTGGGGAAGAGTGAGTCTGCTGCTTTCCGAAGGGGTCCTTGGGTTGTTGATGCTAGGTTGGTTCGGCCGGTGGTGCATCATGTTTTGTTGCGGCTCTTTGCCGTTATCTGTGCACCACGACTTCCGTGGCGAGGGACACACTTTGGGTGGACCCGGTTTCCCTTCTTCCCTGTCCCAGGGCACTGGTCTCCCAAGTCGTCTGCAGGATTATTCAGTCCAGCCAGCCTGCGGTCTATCCCCGTGCCCACGACGTTCGTAAGTTTGCAGCTTTAGCTGCTGTTTTGGGGAATATGTCCTGGACTGACATTTGGTCACAGGGCTTTTGGAGGTCGAACATGGTCCTGGTCGCACGGTATCTCGTTAAAGTTTCTGGCCCTTCTCGGGCGTGTGTAGCCTTGGGTCGAATGGTGCAGCCAGTTGTCTCGACTTCTAGTTGAGGATTGAGTGACGACCGCCTCCTGGGTAAGTCCCTCTTTTTCTTTATCTTTGGTTAGGTAGCTCCGGGGAGCCGAAGCGGCTCTCCTCAGGTAACCAGCGTTGAATGTAATGAAACACCATTTTCTGAGTGAGACCCGTAGACTCCCCGGCATCCCTCCCTCCCTCCCGGTTGGCATTTTTGATGCTCAGCCTCTGAAGTGAGGAGAGTTGCTGGCGTGGAGGTCTGGGACCCCCGTCCCCCTCCTGGGAAGTGGGGGTTGCACAGACAGATGCACGGCATTTGTGGTGACGTCAGTCTTGCTTCCTTGATTTTGATTGGGGGAGTTTTGTAGCTAATTCGGCTTTCGGATGCAAATTAATTGATAAGTAGTAGTTTGTTTTGGAATTCCTACCTTTCTGGGTGCCTGACCTGGTAGATGACAGATAAAGACTGCTTCCAATATCATGGAGGTGTCTGGAGACCATTGCTCCTCGTGCCTTTCTTGAGGGGGCTAGGTTCTGGCTCTGGTCCCCGGTAGACTCCCAGGTAGGCTCCCCAGTAGGCCTAGAACTCCTTCGATTGACTGTTGCCACGGTCTAATATATAGACATCAGCCCGGTATAGCTCTGGGGAGCCTCCGGGTCTCAGCCAGAAAATGGCGTTTCATTACATTCAACACTGGGTTTTTTCTTGGATTCAAATGTACAGTGTGAAATACCTGAACGATGCATATGGGACAAGGCTGATTTGTCGCAGAAGGAATTTTGCTTGACATATCAGACCCCAGTCAACCCTTCCCACCCATGCTACTTATCCAAGTAAAAAAGAAATTGAGAGGACCTACATCCTCTGTGCTGTGTAAAAAGGTTTGTTACTTACAAAAGTATGATGAAAGATCTTCATAATTTGCTTCAGGTAGGGAAAAAGCAAATCCTCTTGTGTAATCACCATAAAGTATTACAAGATGGACTACACATATAGAAACTCACGTAAAGGACCACGATGATGAATATCTAGATTACACTCGAGGAGGCTATCAAGGAATGAGAGAGGAACTACAAAATGCCTCCTGGATGGAGCTGATAGGTGAACACAGCATGGAAGCATCATGGGAAAATTTCAAGGTCATCACTAAACTCGTTCAAAAATATGTCCCAAAAATCAGAAAGAAGTAGATGGATGACATGGGTAGTAAACAAGCATAATAACTAAGTGGAACCTCTGGAAAACTTATAAATCCACAATTGCCAAAATAAGTCACGGCTTCCTGTGCCTCTTTGAGGAGCCAGGTTCTAGCACTGGTACCCGGTAGGCCTGTAGAACTCCAAGGCTGATGTGACCTATTAGATGGTGCCATATCAGTATATAGTAGCTTCAGGGAGCCACTTGGACTCACCCAGTTATTGTTGTTCCATTACATTCAACTCTGGTATTTTGTTTCATCAGTATGAGTTATGCATCGTTTGGTATGTCATGTTATTTGAATGTAATAAAAAGAGTGGAGTAACTTATTATTGTGCCATAGTGTTTGATTGAAGGTGAAGGAAAGACCCAGTAAATGTGTAAGTGTATTAAAAAACAAATTTTTGTATGTAATCCACATCCTTTCTGAAGATGGTGTATACAATGCTCTCTCTCTAAATACATTGTATACAGCACCTTGAGAAAGGATACAGGTTACATCCAAGCACTGGGTTTTTAATACAGTTAAACACTTATTGGGACTTTCCATCACCTTTAAAAAAAAAAAGAGTAAAATGAGAATTTTGGGCCAAAGCAGACCTCACAAAACAAACTCATGCTATGTGATAATCTAATCTAATCTTATAATACTTCCTAAAATGTGTTTTATAATAGGAAATATTATTAAATTATTATATGTGAGACACTGATAAAATATTTTTTCAGGGAATTATTCCGGCTTCGTAAAACTTTTAAGATGAAGTTCAAGCAACAGGCTTTAGAGGGTGACCCACGAAAGGCCAGAATGAATCTAGATGACCCTAATCCAGATAACCTGCCAGGACCACTTCGAGTGTGCGCTCTTGCCCTCACTCAGATCAAAAACTTCAAGGAGCATCTACCACTGGTGTCTGTTCTGTGTAACAAAGGTTTGCGACCACGTCACTGGCAAAATCTCAACAAGGCAGCTGGATTTGACATTACTCCCAATGCTGGCACCAGGTTGGCTTATTTATGTACTTGTATATATATCATTGTTTCTTGCAAAATTTTACTCTGTAATTTGGATATTTATTAAACAAAGACTGCAAAGCAAGATTTGCTCTTTGTTACAGTACTGTATTTTTAAATAATAATAAAGTATATTATTTTTCTGGTACTGTATGTACAGTGTACTCTTGCTTGAATGGACAGATTCGTATTGCGTCTCACAAACTACAGCCCAAGTCAAATTGCATTAGCCCTTTGATGAATTTTGCAAACATTTTACAACAATACAGCATTGTTTTCCGAGCTAAGGCCCATTGGACGCTTCCCAAACCAGAGCTCATTTTTGGTCCATCCAGGACTCGCATTACCCATCAGGCTCTTATAAACTTTGTCTCCCATCATCAAAAACATCTTTGCAAATTGTTTTGTCAAGAACAAATTGTGAAGGAAGTTTGTGACAAGTTTAAAGCCACCACTGATGTGCCAGTGTAGTACAGTAGTTTATCCTTGTCTCTCAATGTAAATTTCCAGTCAGGACGGTAATGGTTGGGCATATTTCCATTTACTTGATGCCTATGTTGACCTAGAAGTAAAAAGGTACCTGGGAGCTAAGCAATTGTTGTGAGTAGTATCCTTGGGAAGGTCAGTAGTTGGCTGAGGGGGACCTCAGTAAGCATAAGTACAGGAATCCTGTCCTTAACAGTAGGAATTATTCAGTGCCTTTAAGAACCCATGTATGCATGAAATGATAGGAACCATAAGGGCTGCCAATTATTACTCTGCACTATTAGGAATCAAAGTTGCATTTTCCACGACTAGGTGGCAACACCCATCACAGCAGCTGTGCTGAAGTCGGCAACTCTCGCTTCGTACCTCACTTCCACTTTTCACTCTCCATGGCTCTGCAGTAGTCAAGCAAATTAGCTTCTGGGTGAGCCCCCATTGCCTCTCTAAAATAGATGTAGTTAGAAAAAATATTAGAGCTAAATGATGTCAAATCATTTTGTAGCTAATATTTTAAATGAGGTCTTATTTCTGAGGTGGTAGTCGATTTGGAGACGACAGAAATTTTGGGAAAAGGTGGAGGTGTTGCTGTGCTGGTGAAAGAACATCTAAAGGTAAGAGAGTTTATTACTAACATTTTATTTGCCAACTCAGGACATAATGGCACTGGAGATTTGAAATCAGGATGATAAACTAATAATCATAAATGCTTACAATCCACCAGCAAGCAACACATAGACAAAAAAGGAGCTGAATGAGAAACAAAGAGGGCCTCATAATGGTCATGAGTGATTATAGTAAGAGCAGATAAAGATGAATCACGATTGTTGGTACTGGGGGACTTCAACTTGAAATCAATAGACTGGAAGGCCTACAAATCAAGAACAGAGAACATTTGGACTGGCAGATTCATTAATCTCATCCTGGAGACATTCATGTATCAACATAATAAGCAGGCCATGAGAATGAGGAAAGGGCTTGTTTATTCAGTGCTGGATTTAATATTCACCAGGAAAGAAAAGGAGATATGACATTCAATGACTTCCTTTGGTTACGAGGGACCATGTCCTTTTGGAAATAAAATATGCAAAGCATTATAATCTAGAATTGAATGGGAAAGAAACTTTGAGAAAGGGATAGTGGACAAATCTAAAACAGAACCAGGCCTGCTCTAAATTTATTAAAAGGAAATTGCATGTAAAGGATAAAATTCAGAGGTTGAAAATGGTGAACAGATTCACAGAGAATGAAAAGGAAATGTTTGAAACACTGAACGGCCAGTTTCAAAGTGTGTGTGTGTGCAAATTTTCAGAGAACCAGACAGTACGAATTTTAGAGAATAACATAGGGTACATAGAGGTGTTTTGAGATGAAGTGGGAAAAAATGCTCAAGGAGCTATGAAAGAACAAAACAGTTGGCCCAGATGGAGTATCACCTGGGGTTCTGAGAGAATGTGCATTTGAGCTGTGCACTCCACTCCAATTGATTTTTCTGACATTTGTGTGTTCAGGAGTCTTGGTAGATATTGGGAAAATGGCAAACAGTTCAAATTTACACAAATGTTAACAGAGAAGACCCTCTTAATTAACCTGTGTCATTGACAAGAATTTAAGTCAAAACACGATAAAAAAAAGTTAAATCCAAATGGATAGAACACCTGGAGAGAAATGATATAATAAGACAGTATGGTTTTGAAACAGGAAGATCCTGGGGGTAACAAATTTTAGTTTCTTTGACAGAGGTAATCTTGCAATGACTACAGAGATCATTGTCTCCATGGCCTGGTTTCTGACCAGGCCTCCTGGTTGATGGTCTGGTCAACCAGGCTAATGTGATGTATCAATGAAAAAATCAGTAGGAGCCATGAGGATAATTCGAACCCATGCTCTGGATATTCCCAATCAATCTCCTTAGATCACTACCTTGAGAGGTTACCATGAGAGGGTTACCTTGAGATGATTTCGGGGCTTAGCAGCCCCTCGACTCGGTTGTCAACCAGGCCTTCCCCTACTACATTACTTTTTCTTGACAGGAACGTGATAGTTGGGTTGATTGTATCTATCTGGACCTTAAAAAAAAAAGCTTTCAACAGAGTTCCACATAAGAGGTTGTTCTGGAACATATTTTAGGGGTGACAGGGAGGCTTATAACTTGGATGAAACAATTTCTAATTGACAGAAAAATAAGGGCAGGAATCAGAGGCAATGTATTGGACTGGAGAAATGTCATGAGTGGAGTATAACAAGCCTCAGTTCTTGCACCGGTAATGTTCATTGTCTACATTGGGAGACATTGGGATTGTCTACATTGTTCATTGGGAGCCAGTCGGCCGACCGGACAGCACGCTGGACTTGTAATCCTGTGGTCCTGGGTTCGATCCCAGGCGCCGGCGAGAAACATTGGGCAGAGTTTCTTTCACCCTATGCCCCTGTTACCTAGCAGTAAAATAGGTACCTGGGTGTTAGTCAGCTGTCACAGGCTGCTTCCTGGGGCTGGAGGCCTGGTCGAGGACCGGGCCGCGGGGACACTAAAAAGCCCCAAAATCATCTCAAGATAACCTCAAGATAGATACATAAACAGCCTACCAGATGGAATACAGAATTATATGAAAATGTTTGCTCCTGATGCCAATATACTGTATTAGAGAAGATAAACTTAGATGATTGTTATGGCCTTTAAGAAGACCTAGACAAAATAAGTGTATGGAGCACCACTTGGCAACTGGAACTTAATGTGAATAAATGCTATGTTATGGAAAATGTAATAGGAGAATATAGACCACACACAACCTACAAACTATGTGAAAAATCTAAAAAAATTCTGATAAAAAAAAAGATATAGGGGTGGTTCTAGATAAAAAACTATCACCTGAGGACCGCATAAGAACATCATGCAAGGAGCCTATGCTACACTTTCCTATTTCAGAATTGCTTTTAAGTACTGTACAAGGATGTTGAAATACTAAAGAAATTGTTCATAACTTTTGTTAGACCAAAACTGGAATATTCAGTGGTTGTATGGTGCTCATATCTTAAGACACACATGAACAAACTGAAAAAGGAGCAAAGACATGCATCTAAATGGCTCTCGGAACTGAAAGACAAGAGCTATGAGGTAAGGTTAGAGGTATTAAATATACCAAAACTAGAGGATACATAGAATTAAGAGGTGATATGATCACTACGTACGAAATACTGTAGTAACAGAAATCGTTAAAATTTATAGGGAAGAATTCCTGAGACCTGAAATATCAAGAACAAGAGGTCATAGATTTAAAGTAAACAAAGCTGCTGAAGAAATAAAAGAAAATTCACTTTTACAAACAGAGTGGTAGACGGTTGGAACAAGTTAGGTGAGACGGTGGTGGAGACCAAAACTGTCAGTAGTTTCAAAGTGTTATATGACAGAGTGCTGGGAAGATGGAACACCACGACCATAGCTCTCATCCTGTAAATAAAGTAATTACATGCTTAGGTAATAACCGGTTGTCACTGATTCCATTGTATTTGGTATGCTTTAGAATCTATTCTATTCAAGCAAATTTCTGCTGTACATAAGTATTATCAATATCCAAGATACTGCAATTATATAGGTGAGCAGTTCTATTTAAAATGATAGCATATTTTATGTATGTCATAAATGTATGCATGATTCTTTAATTTATTAAAAATATTTTTTTATCTTTAGATAAATTTGTGTTATGATAAGAGGTGTATGATAAATATATGAGCAAGAATGTAGTTGAACCCTCATGGTTATAGTGAGCTTGATTGCTTAATTGACCTATGTATATATATATATTAAGAAATTCAATACATAACCCACATGCCTTTTCAGTCTTCGAAAAGTGGTGCAAATGCAGCTTGGAGGATTGTTAAAGGAGTTTGAGGTAGTGAGCAGTGGTGCATCTCGTGAGTACAGCCTTGAGCTGTCACTAGCCAATATGCAGCGTGCTTGGCAGACAGCAAAGCTGAGGAAGGTCCCACAACCGTCAGTACTCCCTTTCCTTTTTCATAATTGCTTATGATTTGTTTTACTTGCATGCAGATTGCTTCTACTATGGATACAACTTTTCCATTTTTTGTCTCTTATGAGCAAGTCCCCTTTGGTTGCTCCCCAAGCCCCTGGTGTCCACCCACAACACTGCTCATATATCAGGCCTTCTTCGAACTTTAACCCCATCATCATAAGTAAATTTTCAAGTGGTGTTCCCAATCCAGGGGTGGATAGTGAAGAGGGTAGCTCAAACACACTAGTAAGAGAGGCATATTACATTCAACACCACCTAAAATAAATAATTGTCGACACAATTACCGATAAAAAATGTTCTGCCAAATACCAAGTAAAAGTGTCGCCTGACATCCAATAGGTAGCAGGGGTCTGTCTAATTACCCAAAGCTACCCAAAGCTTCCTAGCATTACATCCGACAGACATAAACAATTACAGACCCATATCAAATCTACCTGTATTATCAAAAATATTTGAAAAAATTATTTACAAACGGCTCTACTCCTATCTAGTAAAATTCAGTATACTAAGTCCTTATCATTTTGGCTTCTGCTCCCAAAAGAGTACCAATGATGCAATTGTTAGTCTGCTTGACTTAATCTACTCAACCCTTGACAAAAGTGAGTTTCCAAGTGGACTCTTCATTGACCTGAGAAAGGCCTTTGATACTGTTAACCATAACTACCTTTTACTTAAACTCCACCATTATGGAATCCGAGGCCTTGCCCTGAACTACATCTGATCCTATCTTAGTGACAGACACCAATATATAGCCATCAATGATATAACCTCTCCCACTCTACCATTAACTGTAGGGGTGGCACAGGGCAGCATCCTAGGACCCCTCCTATTTCTTATATACATCAATGATCTGCCTAATGTGTCCAACATGCTTAAACCTATATTGTTTGCTGCTACCCTCATCTACTCTGACCCCAACCCACTCATATTAAGTAATGTTATAAACAATGAATTAAAAAAGTCCCTTATGGATGTTAACCAACAAACTCTCACTAAACATAGAAAAGACCTACTACATCTTACTTGGAAGCAAATCAACAAATGCAATTCGGCTTCAGATAGACAATGTTAACATCAGCAATAAAAAGGATGGAAAGTTTCTTGGCCTATACTTAGACAAGAGACTCAACTTAAGCACCCACATACAACACATAACTAAAAAAGTTTCTAAAACAGTTGGTATACTCTGATATTAGATAAGATCAGATATTATGTATCCTACTCTGCTCTCCTCTCACTATTATGCACTTGCCTATCTCTATCTTACTTATGGTATCTGTGCATGGGGTTCAACCTCTGCAAACTACCTCAAGCCCATCATCACCCAGCAAAAATCTGCTATCAGGATAATAACAAACTCTGCTTTCAAACAACACACAGCTCCCCTGTTTAAATCTCTAAACATGCTAAACATAAATTCACTCCATCCATTCTCTTGTGTCATTTACATTTATAAAACCCTTTCTTAAGTGCAAACTCTGTTCTCAAACTCTTGCTGGACAGATATAATAGAACAGTCACCACACCAGACATAAATATCTCTGATATCCCCAGAGTCAAACTTAACCCTTTAACTGCACAACATGCCTGCAGGCCCAGGCTTTGGGTGCGCAACGCGCCTCCTGGTGTTGTTATTTTTCACGTTCCATTCAAAACTCCCGCGGATACATGGGGTTCATATCAGCTTCCTCAGGGCTCTTGTAAACAGACGCCATCTTAAAAAAAAAAACTCATGGTCCACATTGCCGGGTGTCAGAGCCTCAGTAGTGAGTGAGCAACCAAGGCTGGCGCTCGCAGCATGAGCGCACAGCTCTGCTGTTCAGTGTGTGACCACAGCATCGCCTAATAATGTCAAAATATATATATAACCTGTATTATTTAGCCATGATAGTATTATAGAAGAGCCTGAGTGGGATAATGACTGGGTACAATGTTCAAATATCAGGGATTCAATGCTGTTCATGATGTTCACAGCGTATAGTGTGGTATAGTGATGACCTTGTAAGGGTCATCAGGCCTTTTGTGGTTCACCCCATTGACGGGAGAAAGCTTGCCCTGTTTGCTCTCATCTTTTCTTACTATTCATGGGCATTTCAGGGCGTTTCCTCTGGCCTGCGGTGCCTTTGGGTGGCTCCTCCTACTTCGGGGGATTCGGGCTGGTAAGGCAAGCCTCTTTCCCTGCGCTCTGTTGGGTCATCCTGGAGTGGGTTCGCTTAAGTGTGGTCGAAACAACGGCGTCCCTCAGGTGGGTTTCCCACCTGTTTCCAGTTCCAGCTGTATCGGCTGTTTCTGGAAGGCATCCGGGTCATGCGTCGATTGTTCGAGCAGCTGTGCTGGAGTCAGACCTTCGCTGAGCTGGTCTACTTGTCGGGTTGGATCTGACTTCGGTGGCTGTTCTGGTTCCTTCGGGGACATCCCTTCTGCCGCTCTCAGACCCCGGGGGACCTTACCCTTGGGGGCTGCTGCAACCAGTTGTCTCGATTTCGAGTTGAGGGGCGAGTGGTGGCCGCCTCCCGAATAAGTCCCTCTTTTCCTTATCTTTAGTTATGTAGTTCCAGGGAGCTGAAGGGGCTCTCCACACAACTAGCATTGAATGTAATGAAAAGCCATTTTCTGGGTGAGCCATGGAGGCTCCCTGGTACCCTCCGTCCCTCCCTCGGGTCGGCAGTTTCGTTTTTTATGCTTAGCCTCCGAACTGAGGAGCTGGGCAGCTGGCGCAAGGATCCAGGACTTGCCCCTCCCCTTCCTGGAGGAGGAGGGGGGGGGAGCTATATGGACAAGCAGCACAGCAGCGGTGGTTAATGTTTGCCTGTTTTGCTTGTTTTCTTTTGGGGAGTTCTGTTTCTCTGTTCAGTCTCTTTTTTTTTTTTTTGCAATTTCCTATCATGTGGGGTTTATTTTGAGATGCCTACCTTTCTGGGCGCCTAACTCTGAGCGATGGCAGACAGGGAATACCCCCAAATACAAGGGGGTTTCCTTCTAGGCCATTGCTCCATGCGCCTCTCTGAGGGGGTCAGATTCTGGCTCGTGGTCCCCGGTAGGCAGAATTCCATTAACTGAAGCCCCAGATTAATATTGTGTATATCAGTCCTATATAGCCCCAGGGAGTCTGGGGCTCACCCAGAAAATGGTGTTTCATTACATTCAGTGCTGGTTTTTTGGTATAATATCAAGTGGCATCTCTTGGTTGTGTGATTGAACTCTACACTCTACTGCATCCCTATTCCTAGACTGTGTATTTAGACCAATTAAACAATTACTTATCATAGTCGGGCTCAAAGTCAACAAGGGTCTAGTGCGAGAGCAGTGTCGTTGGTGGGCCTGTCCTTTGATTTGTGAACAACCAAGGGACAGTACGGGAAAGTGTATCAATACTTTCAAAGCTTAAGTGTTGTTTTCCTAGCTAGGCCTTTAACTATTCATTTTATATTCTTGTTTCTTGCCATATACTACAGAATTCTGCTTGTGTATTCATAATGATGGTCATAATTTTTTCCTTACTCTGAAAACAGTACAGTAAAGTGACAGTTGTTTTTTTGTGGAAAGTCAAGCTAGCATGTAGATTTCTTTAGTAAATCCTCCAAGTTATTTTTCCATAGTATTTTCCTACAGATGATCTGTGGTATAGTAGTGCAGTCAGTTCATATCCAGTTAAACCAGAGTTTGATTTTTGGCTAGGGAAATTTTTGGGCACATTTCCGTATGCAGGAAGGCTCTATTCAACTAGCAATAACAGGAAACAGTGACTGTTGTGAATTGGATATTGAGGAAGGTTAGTTATTGGCATAGGGGAACCTTAAATTCCCTGCATGCGTATATGCATATACGTAATGTACAAAAGCCCGGCGTGATTCCACGCAGGAAAGCCTAAAGTTACCTGTAAACGAGCACCAATTGGCACAACGCATCCTAATGTGTATACTCGTTCAGTTTGATAACATCAATTTTCGTGTTACGTCTTTCATTTTGGTATCAAATTGTTTGCAATATAAAGGTGCGTATTTTAAAACTAGTCTCATAATAATAGAGCAATAACTGGAATTTTAACATATATTTTAATTTTGTATGCTTATCATCACAAAATTATTTATATCTTTCCAGTGTTGTGACATAAATTTTTGTGTTACATCTTTCATTTTGGTATCAAATTGTACGCAATGTAAAGGCGCGCATTTTAAAACTAGTCCCAAAATAATAGCACAATAAATAGAATTTTAACAAATATTTTAATATTTTGACCAAAAACATATTTATAATCTTTCAAGTGTTCTGACATCAGGTTTCGTGTTACATCTTTCATTTTGGTATCAAATTGTGCACACTCTAAGGGCGCTTATTTTAAAACTGTCCCAAAGTCAATGGGATAAAAAATGAATTTTATACAAATATTTTTGTATTGGACGTGAGCGCTTTCTACGGCTAGGACTCTAGAAAAAAGTGGACGTGAGTGTCGTCCATGGCCATCGATGCTGTTAATAAACTAACAAACGTCCTGCCCCCATGAATTGGAAACCATTTATATATAATACTTTTCTTATACTGAGCAACATGAGACTGTAGAAAGAATGAAAAAGGTCTCAACAAATGAATACAAATAAGAAAGTATGAGACAAGAAGAAAGAAAGAGACACGTCCAGTGATAAGGGAAAGAATGTGAAAACTCATTCCATTGAGAGGAAAATGTTGAGGTGGAGAAACTGTAGCAGACCACAAAGTGACAGTGCCTGTGAGTGCAGTCAAAGAAAAGAATCATCAATTAAGAGGTGTCTATTTTGAATTCCTCAATGCTTTAATGGATGCCTGAACCATCTTCCTACCAGTAATACCTATGATATAAAGATCTTGATCTGCTTTAATTTTCTTGAAGTGCTGTCTTATTATTTTGACAGCATTTGTTATAAACTGACTGATAGTCTTGTATAGAAGTACTTGGATTGTCATCTAATAATAACAATGCTCACTATTTTTTTTTTTATTTATGATCTAGTACTTCTATTTTCTGTTATACTGAGGTTTGGTCACCTAGCAGTTTGTAGTTATAATTCCTAGTTTGTAGTTATATAGTTTGTAGTTCCTGAGCAAAAATAGACCTTGCTTGTGTGTTATGTTACAGAGAGGCTGATGTAGAGGTACTGGCAGGGCTGCAAGAAGTGCGGGAGCTGGTGGAGGACCATCTCATTACAACACATACCATTAAAAACTCTCCCTTTGTTGGACCATTTCAAGGTAAGTTATATAAATTATTAGAAACATGAGAGGTGTAAATGTATTTATCTGAATTTACTTGAGGGGTTGCTCTGGTGAGGTTGACGGGAATAGGACACTGGCAGCTTGTCAAAGGTCACCACATTGTTCCAGGGGATTTCTGGAGGGAGCCCCCTGGAGGCTCCTGAAGCTACCTTGCTGAGATTGCCACAAGCTTTACTGAAGGGTCAAATTAGTAGTGGAAGTTCTATTTGTCCTACCGGTGACCAGAGTCAGAAGACCCAGTGTTTTTCTTGGGTTTTCTTTTGCCTTGGTGGCTGTTCCTTGCACTTTGGTGCAGGTGGGCCAGGAGTTTGGTGCACTTGGAGCTGCAGGTGTTCAGGGTTTCTGGGCACACACTAGTGCTTTCCCTTGTGCTGCCAGGGTTCTTTTCCTTGGAGTGTTCTGGTAATGCTCCTTTAGTGGTCCACCTCACTAGTCTTCACGTTGGGACAAGTCTGGAGTTTTGAGCTTCCATCTTTACCCTGGTTGGAGCATCTTGGCTGGTGGGGTTCACTGGTGACATGCATGCTGCACTTCAACATGCCAAGGTAGGTTTTCCCAACTGTCTTAACCAGGCTGGGTTAATTTACGTACTTTTAAGAGTACTGATGTTGTGTCCCAGTTTTGGGAAATAATTTCCATATTAAAAGTTGAAGGTTTTTCTGAGGGAAGACCTATCGGCTCACTGAAGCTATGACGCTGATTTAGTGCCATACTACTAGTCGTCATCAATTGAGGAGTTTTATTGGCCTACTGGGGACCACAAGCCAGAACTTGGCCTCCCTCCAGAGAGGGAAAGGGAGTGATGGCCTATGAACATTTTACATTTAAAAGAGTTCATAGGCCATCCACAGATACACAGAGTAATCACACTAACGTGATGTCAATGAGAAAATCCGTACCTGTGATAAGTATTCAAACTTAGGCAGTGGGTGTTCCCACACACACACCCCCTAGTCAACTAGGCCATTCATGGTCAAAAGGATTGCAACCTGAAGTTATACATAGCTCACAAGGGTTTCCTGAGGTTTCCACTGAAGCCGGACCAGGATTTTCACACATTTCGCCTGTGCACTCTGGCTTTGTCATCCAGGAATGTTCTACCTCTGACGCTTCTCTTTCGGTACACAAAGTAGTCACACTAACGTGATGTGTCAATAAGAAAACTGTAGGAGCTGTTATGAGGATTCGGACCTATGAGGTGGGTGTTCCCATGCACACGCCCTAGTCAACTAGGCCACGACATTGTCAAAAGGACATTTCTTTTTGGTTAAAAGGAGCTTAAAAGGAAACCTTTGTGAACTCAGTAGAACTGAGAACAGTAGAACAATAGAATTGTTCTACCTCAGTAGAGGTAGAACATTCCTAGATTTTACATTTAAAATCTAACCCGTTGCATTTACTGACAGCTCTAACATTGAAAAAGTTAGATGTGGCAGAAAGGGGTGCTACATTGTGTCCTGTCTAGCATTTGACCGAGTTACATTGCGATGATTACCTTGCATTGATTTCAGGGCTCCACGTCCCTGTGGCAGTCCCTGACCAGGCCTCCAAAGTTCCATTAGCTCTTTCATTAACTCTTCCATTAATTCTGGAAGAGTTTGGATATTTCTTGCCATTTTTGTCCTTATACTAAAAAATCCCTCTGGTATGTATGGGTGTTGCTGTATTCATAACTGTATTCTTTTAATTTTATTCACTTGGTTCCTTTGATATGAAATGCTGGTCAATATCTGTTAAACCATTCCTTCTTGTTTAGTGAATTTCTACACACTTTTGGGTAGAGAAATCTGCTGTGTCTTCACATTTTACCAGCATGCAATCTGCCCTCATGCCCATGGTGTTCATCTGTGTGCCCGCTCTGTTGGATGTTAGCCGATATGTTGTGGACCACTTTTGGGCGAGTGGGTGTTTAGTGATGGTCCAAGATCCTGGCGGCCTGGTTTCTCATTTCTGTTCCTGGACCTTGTCGGCCTTGTGTGGCCTTGGGTCGTGTGTTGCAGCTGGTGGTATCTTCTTTGTTGTAGTACCTGTGGTACTCCCTCCTCCCTGGTACATCCTTTTTCTTCACCTTCTCCATGGCTTCAAGGAGCCACAAAGGGCTTCCTCCAGAAAACCAGTGTTGAATGTAATGAAATACCAATTTCTGGGTGAGCCCCGGTGACTTGCTGACAACCTCTATCCACTTACGACTCGGTGGTTTTTCCATCACCACACAACTGAGGGTGGAGTAGCAGGTTGACCCAGTCTGCCTCTCTTTCCTTCCACCAAACGAGGGGGGAGAAAGGTGTGGTGAATGAGCTAGTGTTAGTTTCATAAATTTTTGATCATTTAAATTGTTGGGGGAGTTCTTTTAGTGATTTTGAGGCATCGGTCTTCCTTCTAACCAGTAGTGGTGTGTTTTGTTTTGCTGACTGTGGGTGCTTCCCCAGTGGTGGCAGACAAAATTAAAATTCACAGACAATTTTATCATAATGCGACTGCTCTCTGCGCCCCTTTAGAAGGGGCCAGGTTCTGGTTCATGGTTCCTGGTAGACCTAAAAACTACATGACTGATGGCACCTAGGAGTTTGGCACTATATCAACATTGTAGCTTCAAGGAGCCATTGGGTCTCACACAGAAACTGGCATTTCAATTCATTCAATGCTGGGTTTCTTGCACTCTGTGCACCTAAATAGTGGCTTTACATTAGTCTAAAATTACCCAAGTCACCATTTCTAGTGGCCTCGATTGGGGACAGGAAGCTGGTGGCTTATCAAAGATCCCTGCTTTGTTCCTGAAGATTTTTTCATGCAGAATTTTAAACTGAAGTAATGTCTTGGCATTTATGGTTTTGACAGGTGATTCCATGGGTTTATAACCCTATGGGTGAAAAAGCATCCTTTTTTATCCTTCATTATGGCTTCTTGAACTTGAAGCAGTTGTTCTTTGTATTTTAAATGTCTTGATGAAATCATCCCCTCATATCTGGTTTGTAGTGTTATGTCTGTGGCCCTCAACTATTCCTGATATGAGAGTTGAAGGGGCAAGATAATTTGAAAAGGTTCTTTTCCTTAGGTAGTGATAGTTGTCAGGTGCCTTGCTTATCCACAGGTCCTTATTGTGCTGGTGCATTTCCTTACACTCAGTGCATTATTAACATGAGTAGGAATGCTTTTATATTTTGTTACATATCAACAGGTATTTCCTAAACCCATTGCTGATGTTTCTCATTTGCATATGTATCTTCTGTTATCTGTTGATTAATACTAGTTTGTGTTTACAGATGAAGTGAAGGAGTGGGAAAGTACCCTACGGATAGTGCAGGAGACGATTACTTTATGGTTGAAGGTAGGAGCTCACTTCAGTCACCAGAATCTTTAGGTATTTTTAAACAGGCAAGTCCATTCAGTAACTTCCTTCAGCTTATGGCTTTGATACTGTTGGGCCATATTCCACATGTGGCCCTACAGTATTGCCTGAAATTTGCCCTTATTTTCCCTCTGGACAAGGTTTGGCTTCAAATGCTGTTCTGGTTTCTTTGATGCAACCACTTTCATTGATCTCGCAATGACCAGGTGCAGACTTCGGGGGCCCGGCCTTGCACTAGCTGCTGCAATGCCGGATTCCTTTTTGGGTTTTCTGGGGGTTCTATTCTCTGTTGCCTTCCTTTGCCTTTGCTCTCTTTATGGTCACCCAGGCTCCCGGCTTGAGTTTTGTGACTCGCACTCACCAATCCAATCGGTGTCATTGGTCTCCAGCCCTTTGTCATGCTCACAGTACAGTTTGGGAGTACATTAATACTTTACTTTAGTTAAATAACAAATTATAAATTTGGTTAGGAGTTTTATTATTCATCCCATAGCATCCAGGTATGTATTACATCCCATGTAATCCTCCAAAAATAAATCAAACTAGTTTCCTAGCACACTTGGCTGTAAAAAAATTTGCATGTTTTGTGATGGCCTCATTTTAATTCTTACTCCTGTTTTGGTAATTGATAGGTTGTAATCATTGTTAATTCCTGCTTCAATCTGGAACCTGTACAGGTTCAAGACCTGAGGCTAGTGTTATTTTCAGTGAGAAATAGGTTTTGAATGATTGGGTCCCACCCCAATATTCCTTCCGTTTAACCCCTGTGCTGCGCCAATTGAGAAAACTCGGTCGGTTGGAATCTGCGCCATCCGAGAAAACACCTTTTGAATACTTGGTACCCATTCAGATTGTGTGTGCGGTAGGTTGTGTACGAAATGGACTCTTAGGACCTCCAGTGAGAGGCGGCCATCTTGGAAAAAATTCCAAGAATGCCCTAGGGCTGCTGGCTGGGTTAGTACTGAGTAAGCAACCATGGGTGGCACACGTGCCTCTGGCTCCCAAACACATGTCCGACGCAGTGTTGAACGATCGCGCTCTGTCGGTGAAATTCAGACCTTATTGTTTGAAGAACATAAGGGTCATAATATTGGTGAAGCTAGGCGCAATAAGGACCTAACACAAAGGTCGGATGCAAGTGATACAGCACCTATGAGGACGATACAGTGAGCGTATCCAGTTGTTGCTCTGAACGCCACCCTTGCCCACCTATGCCATCTCTAATTTATATAGACGATGCATAGATGAATCATTTTCTGGGTTCAGTGATGATGCATCTGATACAAGTAGCATAGATGAACAGTGTAAGCAGATTCCATGGTGGTGTTTTCCATAGATATTTTCAAGAATAGCAGAATCTCTTCCAGAATCTCTTCCAGAATGCCTGAATTTCTTCCAGATTGACTGACACTCTTTGAGAATGACTGAATCTCTTCCAATGTGGGACCTTACAAAGCGATCTTTTCAAGACTACCTTACAAATTGATCTTTTCCTATAATCTTTTCAAGGCTACCTTATGCTTTACAAGCTGGGCTATATACAACCTATAAGTACTAAAGTCAAGGGTGTGTGTGAGTGCGTTATTTTGCAAGCACACAGAATGAAGAAACGGGAAGTGAAAATCTATCTGTACCTGGTGCAACGAGAGCGAAGTCGCGCTGTGTACCATGGACTACTTCGTTGATTATTACTCACTTCCGAAGTACGGAGTAATTACATAAGTAATTACATAAGTAATTACCTAAGTGTAGTTACAGGATGAGAGCTATGCACGTGGTGTTCCGTCTTCCCAGCACTCTGTCACATAACGCTTTGAAACTACTGACGGTCTTGGCCCGCACCATCTTCTCACCTAACTTGTTCCAACCGTCTACCACTCTGTTTGCGAAAGTGAATTTTCTTGTATTTCTTCGGCATCAGTGTTTAGTTAGTTTAAATCTATGACCTCTTGTTCTTGAAATTCCGGGTCTCAGGAAATCTTCCCTATCACTTTTATCAATTCCTGTTACTATTTTGTACGTAGTGATCATCTCACCCCCTTTTTCTTTTGTCTTCTAGTTTTGGCATATTTAATGCCTCTATCCTTTTCTTTGTAGCTCTTGCCCTTCAGTTCTAGGAGCCACTTAATAGCATGTCTTTGCACCTTTTCCAGTTTGTTGATGTGTGTGATAATGTGTGTGTGATTTCCAGTGTGATAATGACTGTGTACAATGTTCAAATATTAGTGATAAAATGCTGTTCACGATGTTCACAGCGGTAGCCACAGCACCACAGCATTATTTCATCCATCTAGGAATCTTCAAACGACTTCTTAGGTTCCTTTCCAAATTAAATTTGTGGTCAATTATGTATTTACAGGATTTAGTGACCAGTATTGTGATAACAGCAGGATTGTGGTGATAATAAGCACTGTGCGTAGTATTGTGTATAAAGATCGATAGGGAAGATTTCCTGAGACCTGGAACTTTAAGAACAAGAGGTCATAGATTTAAACTAGCTAAACACAGATGCCGAAGAAATATAAGAAAATTCACTTTCGCAAACAGAGTGGTAGACGGTTGGAACTAGTTAGGAGAGAAGGTGGTGGAGGCCAAGACCATTAGTAATAAATAAATAAATAAATAAATAAATGTATAAATGTTTATTTAGGTAAGGTACATACATACAAGAGATTTTACAAAGATTGATGGATTTATAGATAGAGCTAGTACATACAATGCCTAAAGCCACTATTACGCAAAGTGTTTCGGGCAGGTAAAACATTAATGACTAAAGCTTAATACTAATTGGGTATAAAGAATAAAATGTGTTGAGAACAAATAAAAATAGAGATAAAAGAGGGGGGAACATGGCTGAAAAAGCAGCACAAATACAATTAGGTCGACAAACAGCGTTGTTTAA
This sequence comes from Procambarus clarkii, assembly GCF_040958095.1. Taxonomy (NCBI): domain Eukaryota; kingdom Metazoa; phylum Arthropoda; class Malacostraca; order Decapoda; family Cambaridae; genus Procambarus; species Procambarus clarkii. The sequence goes on from NC_091213.1 coordinate 7,135,090, forward strand.
AAAAAAAAAAACAAGACATGGGGTTGACAATTGAGGGGTAAGGTAGATTACAGGGAATTTATTAGGTAGTGCTTCGTTTTTGTCTTAAACTGGTTGAGAGAGGTACAGTCTTTAACATGGTTGGGAAGGTCATTCCACATTCTGGGTCCCTTGATTTGTAGAGCATTTCTAGTTTGATTAAGTCGTACTCTTGGAATATCAAAACTGTATTTATTTCTGGTGTGGTGCTCATGGGTTCTGTTACAACCTTCAATGAAGCTTTTGAGGTCAGGATTGGCATTACAGTTCAGCATTTTATATATGTATAATACACATGAGAGAATGTGCAGTGACTTAATATCTAACATATTCAGAGATTTGAGTAGGGGTACCGAGTGATGTCTGGGGCCAGAGTTGGACATTGTCCTAATAGCAGCTTTGTGTTGAGTAATTAGAGGACGTAAATGATTTTGGGTAGTAGAACCCCAAGCACAAATACCATAGTTGAGATATGGATAGATGAGGGAGTAATGAGTAATAGAGTGTCACCAGGGCAGGGTGGGGTATATAATATCCGATCTTAGAAAGAATGCCAACAGTTTTTGAAACTTTTTTTTTATATATTTAGGATGTGTCCCTGGAAATTCAGTTTGTGATCAATGAGAACCCAAGGAACTTGCCATCTAATTTGTTACATATTTGGGTATTGTTTATTTTGAGATTTATTTGATTAGAGGATTTATTGCCAAACAGAATATAGAAAGTTTTGTCAATGTTAAGGGTGAGTTTGTTGGCAGTTAGCCAAAGATGGACTTTATTTAGCTCAGTATTTACTGTGGCATTTAGGGCAAGGGGGTCAGGACTGGAGTAAATGAAGGTTGTGTCGTCAGCAAATAGAATTGGTTTGAGGTGTTAGGAGGCATTTGGAAGGTCATTAATGTAGATGAGAAAGAGGAGAGGGCCAAGTATGCTGCCCTGAGGAACACCAATGTTGATGGGTAGGGTGGGAGAAATTGAACTATTCACAGAAATATACTGGAGCCTGTCAGTAAGGTAAGATTTGAGGTATTGCAGGGAGTGTCCTCTCAGGACACTCCCTGGGAGAGTGCCTTCTCCCAGTGCAGGGAGTAGTTTCAAAGCGTTATATGACAAAGAGTGCTGGGAAGACGGGACACCACGAGCGTAGCTCTCATCTTGTAACTACACTTAGGTAATAATTACACTTAAGTAATAATTACAATAAACTTGGCGCATCACAGTGGTTAATATACTTGATTTGGTTGTCCACCACTTTATGGTGGGCAATCACATTCCAATGCCCACAATTAGTAGTTAAATTGAAATTTTGTGTGCACTGTATGTGTAACCTTGGATAAAAGTTAACACATGAGATATTTCTTGTCTGCAGGTACAGACACTCTGGATGGAGTTAACTCCTGTCTTTTCCACTCCTGATCTACCAGTTCAACTTCCAGATGAATTCAAACTGTTTAAGGTGTGTTTCATTTTTTATGTATAAATGATGTAAATTTTCCTTGTATATTTTATCCAATAATCATTATTGTTATGCTGAACATTTAATATGCATATGTGTGCCTTCTTTCATGAGTCCTACTGCACCTAGATTCTTTCCTACACTTTACTGTACAGTACAATTCAGTCTGTCACATAGTATGTAATGTCAATATTCTTGACTATCTTTCCCATTTATGATTGGCTTCATTAGAGCAGGCTAGGTAATTTGTGTGTCTAAATAAAGCATAAAGTCTGTGCATCTAGTTTTAGTCTCAAGATGTAATGAGGCCCTGTTTCTTGAATGGTGGTTACATTGGTGGACACGTGTAGTAGTATTTGTTTAGGTGTTGATGGTTTCACACTATCCTTGAATTAACTTAAAACAAATATAAAATATCTCAATTTTGTCTATAATGTAATGAGAAAATCAGTAGGAGCTTGAGGAGGATTGAACCTAAGCACTGGTACTCCCAGGCAAATGCTTTAAACCACTCTACCACAACATAGTCAAAAGTATTGCAACCTGGGATTCAACTGAATCCTCTAGTGTTTCTGAGGCTTCCACTGAAGCCTAATCAGGGTTTTGCACAATTCCCCCCATGCACTCTGGCTGCAGTCCAGGAATTCTCCCTCCTATGCTTCTCTTCAAATGCACAAAGAAATCATATTAACATGATGTATCAGTGAGAAAATCAGTAGAAGCCTGATTGATTAGACTTCAATGGAAACCTTAGGAGCCCTAGAGGGTTCAGTTAAATCCCAGGTTGCAATGCTTTTGACATGTCGTGATGTAGTGGTCTCAAGGGTTAGCCTGGAAGTACCTAGTGCATAGGTACGAATCCTCCTCGTGACTTCTACTGATTTTCTTATTGATACATCACGTTAATGGGATTTATTTGTGCATATAATGTATTCTCATGGCTTTGACAAAAGGCCAAAATACAAAGTGTGTAGTGCTAACTATTGATTAGAAAAGTATAATAATAGAAGCAAGAACTACATTCAAGCCTACCAGTTTACTTGCTATTTTGACATTAGCTTGTATTTTTTTAAATTATATCAAATTTCTAATCTATTTTATAATACAGAAATGATAGGAGAAATACAAAGTTTATTAATGTAAGATCATTACAAAACAATTGTGAAGTTATTCCATGTGTAATTTTCGAAGTGTAGTTAAAGGAGACCTATGCTTGTAATGTTCCATCTTCCCTACAATGTACTTGAATTTACCCAAGGGTCATTATCTCCCTCATGGCCTCTATGGGGACAGGAAGTCAGCTGCTTGTCAAATGCCCTCCCTTTGCTCCTAAAAGAAGAAAGAGCCACCCACAGAGGTCCTCTGTCCTCCTGGAGAATGGCAGTCCACGTGAATCAGAAAACGATGGTACCTCAGAAAAGGGGTTAGGGACTCGACATAAGCACTTCGCACATCAGGAAGCAAACCCCATTCATGCAGTTTGAGAAATTAACCACAGGTCTAAACAACTGTCTGGGATGATAGAGCAAGCAGTAAAAGGCATGAAATCTGAAAATGCAATAACTTGAACGTTTGTCACCCATTATGGAGGCATGGCCGAAGCTAAATGCCAGCAATAAAACTTACATCACGCCCAAAAAGTAAAAACCAACGTTGGTACCCAGCAAAGTTAGAAAAAAGGTAGATCCCTACAATCCAAACATGGAACAATTGAGGGGAAAAACCCAGAAGGCAAAGTAGGCAGTGCATTGATCCCCCATGCACTCTGGCTGTAGTCCAGGAATTCTCCCTCCTATGCTTCTCTTCAAATGCACAAAGAAATCCAACCTCAAGGGAGCCAGTCGACCGAGCGGACAGCACGCTGGACTTGTGATCCTGTGGTCCCGGGTTCGATCCCGGGCGCCGGCGAGAAACAATGGGCAGAGTTTTTCACCCTATGCGCCTGTTACCTAGCAGTAAAATAGGTACCTGGGTGTTAGTCAGCTGTCACGGACTGCTTCCTGGGGGTGGAGGCCTGGTCGAGGACCGGGTCGCATGGACACTAAAGCCCCGAAAATCATCTCGAGATAATCAAGATCAAATTGATAACAGGAATCTACCAAATTGACAAAGAAGAATTCCTGAAACCAGCAACTTAACGAACAAGAGGACACAGATTCAAGCCAAGGAAACAAAGGTGCAAAAAAATATTAGAAAGTTTTCTTTTGCAAACAAAGTACTGTAGTAGATGGTTGGAACAAGCTAAGTGACGTGGTGGTGGAGGCCAAAACCATCAGTGGTTTCAAAGTGTTATATGACAGAGTACTGGGAAGACGGGATACCACGATTGTAGCTCTCATCCTGTAACTATACTTAGGTAATTGATCAAACATCCTGCAGTACCATACAGAGCCTATGACAGCTCAGAACAGTTTTGGTGGTCATCAGCTATTCACAGATGATCTTCATTAAATAGCATGCCAGGGGAAGATAACCCTGAAACTTCAACAGAAGCAAAGTTAAAACTGAGATATGCAAGGTAACAAGCAAATACACTCTCAAAAAGAGCATGAAAGTACAAGATATCGACAAATGGATCTAGAAGTGTGTACTCACCTAGTTGTATTCACCTAGTTGTGCTTGCGGGGGTTGATCTCTGGCTCTTTGGTCCCGCCTCTCAACCGTCAATCAACAGGTGTACAGGTTCCTGAGCCTATGTGTGTGTGTGCTGGTGATGGCCTCACTGAGCCCCTGGTTGATTAGTGCTGTGGTGGTGGAATTTATAAACCTGCAACCTCAAGAATGAGAGGCCATAGATTCAAGCTAAGAAAACAGAGGTACCGAAAAATATATGCAAAAGTTATCTTTTTGCAAACAGAGTTGTAACAGTTGGAACAACTAAGTGCAAAGCTAGTGGATGCCAAAACTATCAACAGTTTCAAAGCATTGCATGACAAAGATTATAAGGGAGATTGGACACTATGATCATACCTCTCATCTTGTAATTAAGGTAGTTATGCTTAACGTCATTATATACTGTAATTACATAGCCATCACATTCTACTTTTCCACGCCTGCACACCACACCAACTTTTCCATGAATCCATGGTGCCCATCCCACCTACCTTTCCTTGCCAACACCACCCCTCCCATCTTTTCTTGTGTACCCCACCCAACTTTGCTTGTTTACCCCACTGACCCGTGCCTCCATATTCTACACAGCCACTATTTTCTACCAGACCCCTACCAGACCCATTCAGGGTCGACCACTACCCAACCGCATCCCCCATTTATTACCCATACCCCCAATCCACTTCTCACATCTGCCTCCACAAACCTCAAACCATATATGCCACCTGTTTCCCCAACCCACCCATGCATTACCCAATTTACCCGTCAGGATCACTCACCCGCTAGGCTCACTCATCAAACACATCCACGCAGTCACCTTATACATACATATACTGCATATAGGGGGAAAGGATCGAATCTTCCCATAGTAGGAAAACAGCATGTCAAGGATTTGGGAATAATGATGTCCGACGATCTAACGTTTAGGGAGCATAACCAAGCAAATATCGCGTCAGCCAGAAAAATGATCGGATGGATTACGAGAACTTTCAAATCCAGGGATCCCATCACAATGGTTGTACTCTTCAAGTCACTTGTGCTGTCCCGTCTCGAGTACTGCTCAGTATTCACTTCCCCCTTCAGAGCAGGAGAGATTGCCGAAATAGAGGGAATACAGAGAACATATACGGCACGCATAGACGAGATAAAACACCTAAATTATTGGGATCGTCTCAAAGCTCTCCAAATGTACTCTCTAGAAAGGAGACGAGAGAGATACCAAATAATATACACCTGGAAAATACTGGAGGGTCAGGTCCCAAATCTACACAGTAAAATAACAACGTACTGGAGTGAACGATATGGAAGAAAATGCAAGATTGAACCTGTGAAGAGCAGAGGTGCCATAGGCACAATCAGAGAGCACTGTATAAACATCAGGGGTCCGCGGTTGTTCAACGTCCTCCCAGCGAGCATAAGAAATATTGCCGGAACAACCGTGGACATCTTCAAGAGAAAACTGGACGGTTTTCTAAGAGAAGTTCCGAATCAGCCGGGCTGTGGTGGGTACGTGGCCCTGCGGGCCGCTCCAAGCAACAGCCTGGTGGACCAAACTCTCACAAGTCGAGCCTGGCCTCGGGCCGGGCTTGGGGAGTAGAAGAACTCCCAGAACCCCATCAACCAGGTATCAACCAGGTAAAGGGGGTTTTAAAGATTTGCTTAATGATTTTTGCATTGTTGGTTATGTCTAGCTTAAGTTCTAAGGATGCCTTTATTGGCTACAGTTTAGTAATACCTATTATATACTATAATTATTCTCTTAGAACTATATTGTTTCTTTATGGCTTGGCAATCTGGCATACAGAAAGTCTGTCTCTTGTATTTGTTGATACACATTGAAGATTCACCTTATAAAATTATGCTTATAAATAATTTATATAATTAAGTTATATAATTTATATCTATAGTAACTCTTCATCTCTGTATATATATCTAAACTAATAATAAAATGTGAGCAAAAGTATATTCTTACTTATTTGTGAGAACATTTTGATGGTTTGAGTTTGAAGAGCTTAAATACTTTATTTTATTAATTATATAACAATGTTCCTACTGTTTAATTCTACCTTTGAATGACTTATCCATGTATTGTTAAACCAATATTGGAAACGATGCTTAGGAGCTAGACAGAAAATGGGTAGCAGTGATGGAGGAGACTGTTTCTGCAAAGCAACTGCTGGATGTGGTTGGGGATGTTCGGGCTCTTGAGGAAGTGTCATTATCCCTCAGCAACTTTGCCATAATTCAGAAAGCTGTTTATACCTACCTAGATAACAAGCGGAGGATCTTTCCAAGGTATGTTTTGTTTTTGTCTCTTGCTTTTCAGTCTTAAGTCTGTTCTTATTTTATCTTGATAATAGAGGAGAGACTTGTCTGTATTACTTGCTCATCTGTCTTTGAAGTTATTTGTTACATGTTTTAACACTGTCAGCCTTCTGGTAAGTCATGATCATTCTTCTCCACCACCAACTCAACCCTAGAGAACTTGATTTGATTTATTAACTGCTGTTAAATGTTATCAGTGTTGGTGAGAATTGACTAAGATATTTGCTTGTTTACCATTAGGGATGCCACATTTTTTACATAATCAAATAAATGGTAAATTCTGAGCAGGGCTCTTCGGTTTCTTCCCTGTTGACAGCCAAGAGTCTGCACGGGTGACCACTAGCACTTCAAACCTTGAGTGACCATGAGCCCCAAGAAGGCAAGTAACTTTTCAAATGGCCAAAACCCATTGTCCAGGAGAAGTGGAGTGAAGAACGTGCCTCATTCCACTACTTAAGAACACATTTAACTATTAAACAATCCCTCTAAAAGATCATTGAGATCTCTAAGATGGGCAGTAATAATTCTAAAACTGTGAAATTAGCAAATCTCCTTATTCTGACTGCAATCAGGTGACATCACTAGCTAGTACATCCGGGTTGGGGAAGATAGCCAATTTTGTATTTGGTAATTACCGTTCATATAGACAATGAAATTTACTAGTGCAAAAACTGAACCCTGTGGTGCTCCACTCGTAACATTTCTCCAGTCTGATACATTGCCTCTGATTACTGCCCTCATATTTCTGCCAGTTAGAAAATTTTTCATTGTTAGAAGCCTCCCTGTCACTCCTCCAGTATATTCAAGTTTCCAGAACAATCTCTTATGTGGAACTCTGTCAAAAGCCATTTTTAGGTCCAGATAAATGTAGTCAACCCAACCATCTCTCTCTTGTAAAGTCTGTGACTCTATCATAGAAACTAAATGGATTTGTTATACAGGATTTTCCTGATCAAAAACCATACTGTCTTTCTGATATTGTCATTTCTCTCCAGGTGTTTTACCTATATGGTTTTGACTTTTTTTCCAATATTTTGACAACTATGCTCATCAATGATACAGGCCTTTAAGAGGGGTCTTCCCTGCTTTCATTTTTGTATATTGGAACTATGTTGCCTTTTTCTATATGTCTAAGATTCCTGTACCTAAAGATGCCTGAAAAAATCAATTGAAGTGGAATGCTTAGCTCAGATGTGCACTCTCTCTGAAGATCCAATGTGACACTCCATCTGGGCCAACTGCTTTGTTGCTACTTATTTCCTTGAGCTATTTATTTCCTTATTTCCTTTCTTTGTCTCGAGACCTTGCTATGTACTGTTATTATCTAAAGTTCGTATTGTCTGGTTTTCTAAAAACTTCATTTTGCACAAACACCCTTTGGAACTGTTCATTTAGTGTTTCACACATTAACTTTTCATTCCCAGTGAATCTGTTCCCTATTTTCAACCTCTGAATTTTATTATTTACCTGCAATTTTCTTTTGATGAATTTATAGAATATCCCTGATTTTGTTTAACATTTGTCCTGCTAAACCTTTCTCAAAATTTCTTTCTGCCTTTCTTTTCACTGCTGTGTAGTTGTTTCTTGCCTCTATCTGGGGGGAACTCCTTGTGGCTTCCTGAAGCTACTACACTGATACAATTCCACACTACTAGGTGCCACCAGTCACCGAGTTCTTATTGGCCTACCAGAGACTATGAGCCAGAACTTGGCCCCTCAGAGAGGTACAAGAGCAATATCACTGTGAAAATCTTTTATGTAAGGTTATTTATGTATACCACCACCATGGAAAGGCACCCAAAAAGTCAGCAAAACAAAACCAACTACTGCTTGGTTAGAAATGAAACTGCAGCCTCAAAACCTCCAAAAGAACTCCCTTAACAATGTAAAAAAAATTAATTAAAATTTGTGAAACTAGAGCGACCTTGTTCACCAAACCTTTTACCCTCGTTTGGGGGAAGGAGGGAGGCTGGCCGGGTCAGCTGGTTGCTCGACCATCAGTTCTTATTCTGATGTATCCAGTGCCTGGTCTCCCACTCAAGTCACTCTGGCTCCAGTCTCTTGTTTATTTAAGTGGTGTTTGCCCTTGAGGCTGTTCTTTTGTGTGTTAGTGTAGCGTGAGCAAGGAGTTTAGTGTGCTCAGAGTGGTATGTGCTCTGGGTTCTCTTCTCTGTGTGCTCCTTAAGTGCTTCCCTTACACTGTCAGGGATATCTTCCATTGTGTGTTTGGGATACACTTCTTTAAGGAGTCTGCTCGCTTGTGGTGGCCCTCACCCTTCAGGTAAGCCCGTTGTCTTAGACTGTCTGTTTTTCCTCGGGTCAGGAGTGTGTATTGCGGGTGGGGTGCACTGTGGGTTCTCATGACCTACCTGACATGTCGAGGTGGGCCTCCAGCTTATATGTTCGCTTGGTACTATGATTCTCCCTGTTGCTCGTTTTCCTTGGTTTGGTCCTAGGGGGTTCTGGGCTTTTATTTCGGTCCCTTTTCATGGGTTTTACATCATTTTGCCATTTTTTTCCTTGAGAATTTTCCACCTAACCACCTTTTTCACCTAGGGTTTGGTGCAGTTCACCCCCTTGTTGCTTCCTTGACAATTCTGTTGGTTTTGGGTGGCCAAGGGTGCCTGTACAGAGGTGCCAATACTCACCCTGTATGAGGTGTCAATGGTGGGGAGGGGTTTTCTTAGTCCCCCTCCCTGTACGAGTTCGAGTTGGGCGCAGCTTTCTCCAGGGTTTGTTTCCGAGTGCCTTTGGGCTCTTCGGTTTTGTCCTCCTGGAGGTTTCATTACTCCTGAGTTTCCTCGAATGTGGCTTGGGAGGCCCAATGTACATACCTCCTGCACAACCCAGTTTATGCCTCAATTATGGACCCGGCTTCCTTTGAGTTTGGTTCTTCCTTCCCTTATTGGGTGCGTTATGAGGTTCCAAAGTCGTCCTGGCTAGCAGATTGTCTTTTGTTTTCACTTGGAGCTTAGCGTGGTTTCTGTTGTAATGACTGGTATATAAGGTTTGTCTTTTATGCTTGTTAATGTAAATGTTTCTCGTAGTTAAAATGCTATACCAGATTTTGTGTTACTTTTTATGTTTTATTTGTGCTTGAGAGTATGTATTAGTAAAGGAGCATGATTCTGTATGTAAAGTTTTCCTGCACGTTTTTGTGAGAGGAGCGTCCCTGCACTCCACAAGACAGGGGGCTAAGACTCCACACACACACACACACACACAAGTTATGTGGTGTGTGCTAGTGAGGTACCCACTGTACTGTGTGAAGTTACTGACCTCCATTTATAGCCGAGTGTCTGGAACTGTAATCTTTAATCTGTGAGAGAGATTTTTGGTTGTTAGTGTATTATCCCTTTTCCTGTGTCTAAATAAATGTAATGCACACACTTTGTTTCTTGAGTCCTTCCAATGCAAAAATATGGTACTGGTCCAAGGTGGTCTTTCTCATGTTTGAAGTGTTTATAAATGCAGATTGGTTCTACACCCTTGGTTTAAAGTACATATACTATAAGCAAGTAAGGACGGGTTTCGTGAGTTTGTATTCAAGGGTACAGCTTCCAATCGTGTGCCTTTACACTGTCATACCCGCACACTTGAGTGGCAAGAGGTGTCTACTGTCTTGCAGGTGTTTCTGGGGGATTCTTTAGAGTCCCTTAATGCATGCCTCTTCGCTCCTGCTCTTTCTTGTGGTGTGGATCGTTTGCAGCTGCATGCTCAGGTCCCCCAGCTATCGGCTGTTCGGTTGCAGATGACCTTCATGGCTGCCTTCTGTCGTGGGTTTCTTGAGCCTCCTGGAACTTCATTCTGATTGGCTCTCAGAGGACGTGGGGACTCTTAGAGAGGCTCCTCTTGTGGGGGGTTTTGGTTTCTGCTGCTCCTGCATTGTCGGCCCTCCTTAATAGTTATCATTCATACGCTAAAATTTTCCAGGCTCTATGAGCTACTTTCACCAAGCAAAATTTTCATTTTGACTTATTGTATGATGGGAAACCTTACAAATCTGGCCCCGCTTCTTTAGCAATCTGCAAGTCCCCCTACCTTCGTCAACTTTCCAGGCACTTGAACAGAGAAGTAGGTCAGTAAATCCGGCCTAGAAAGTGTACTTTGGAACCAGAGATTTGCTAAAAGGAGCTTCTTCAAATTAAGGTTGCACCGTACTGCACCCACATTGAAAAAATTAAGGTTTTTGAATAAAATTATAGATATGAGAAATAGAAATATAGATCAGACTTACCTTCTTCAGTAGCCCTATAGGATTTCAACCATATTTCATTCATTTTTTATCTTTTAATCTTCAGATTGTTTTTCCTCTCAAATGAGGAACTGATCTCTCTGCTTTGTGAAAAGGATGTGATGCACCTTGAAAATCACACCAGAAAATGCTTTGATGGTGTCCACTCCCTGCACTTGGATGACAATTGTGATATTTATGCAGTTTCCAGCAAGGAAGGCGAGGTTGTTTCACTTATCAAGAAACTGCCAACAGCTAATGCCCATCAAAGCATTGAAAATTGGCTGCTCCAGGTAATAGTCCTATTTCTGTGGGGGAGCCCCTACAGCTCCCTGGAGCTTACCAGGCTCAGATGTATGTATTAGACTGTGGCATCAGTCGATTGAAGTTCTTGCCTACTGGGGACCATGAGCGAAGACCTGGCCCCCCTTAGAGAGGCACGAGGAGTAATAGCCTATGGACACCCCCCATGTGTTTGGAAGCATTCCACATATGCCATCGACCGGGATTTGGCACCCAGAAAGGTAGATGTAACAAAACAAATCCCATATGGTAAAAATTGTTTCTTAAAACTGAACAGGGAGGCAGGACTCTCAAACTAAAACAAGCAAGCGTCACTAATGCCATTGCTTCAATCGTCCATGCAGCCCCCATCCAGGAGGGGGGGGGGTGGATCCCCTGTGCCAGCTGCTACAGCATTCACTTCCTTGGCTGATGTGAACTGTGGCGGTCGTTGACTCTGGCCTCTGACTCCTGCAGTTCTGTGTCTTGTGGTATATTCTGTGTGTGGTGCACAGGCCAGGAGTAATTCATCAGTACTAGGGCTGCATGCACTTAAGGCTACCTTCCCTAAGCACCCTGTAAGTACTGCCCTTGCACCTTGGGGTTATCTTCCACAGGGCGTTTGGGAACCACTTCCGTAGGGGTCTTTTGCTGCTCAGCAATTGCCCGCCCTTGGGGGCCAGCTGAGGTTTTTGTTGCCACTGTTTGGCCTTGGGTAGGAAGTGGTATCGTTGCTGGTAGGGGCACAAGGTATTGTGCAGCTTGTCTCCCATTATTCTCAGTGGCCGGTTCTTTTCCTCCTGGGGACTTTGCGCTTTTGTGGGGTTTTCTTTTTCTGTTTTTCTTTTGCCTGGTGGCGGGGTCTGTCCCCTTCGATTATCCACCCTTTTGTTGTATTGGTGGTCCTCTACTAGGCCCCTGTGCTTGTACACCTCACGGGGGTTCAGGGTTTTTAGCAGTTCTCTTGGTAGTTTGGGCCCAACCTGTTAGCAATACCTTGCCTGGGCTTAGCAGTCAGCTTAAGGGCCCAGGAAAACCACTTTGAGGTCTTTGGACCTATGGATGCGTCCTCTGGGTCCCAATTTGCCAAGTGCGAGTTTGAAGGTTGCTCTGTTCCCTTGTCTCAGGGTTACACTCATCAGTTTTGCCTCAGTCATGCTGCCTGTTTGGTCAATGACATCTTTGACCCGGAGTCTTGGGAGTCTTCGTCCTTGCTCATGCTCCAGATTACCCAGTCTTCTGATTTTGATATTTAGGTACAGGCGGCTTCGGCATTGCATGCTAGGTATTGGTTGCTGCAGCGCGCGCTAGGTTAGTTGCTCACCCGGATGCCCTGAGGCTGCCCTGCTTGGGTTATAGGGACCCCAAACTTGGGGGCATTAGTTGCTTCGACTTTGGCTTTGTCTGCACTCCCATGACCTTTCCCTGTTGGTGTTGTTTAGATAGAAATGAGACATGGGCAGCTTCAGGGACTACCCCTTCCAGGTCGGTGGCAGAGGCATTCGAGCCTGCTTCTCCTGCCGAGGCTTACGGGTCTTACCAGTGGACCCTCTTCTTCTCAGCCTTTTCCCTAGATTCTGGCCTTTTCTTTGGGGGCAGAGTGTGTGGAGGACTGCTCTGCCCGGGGTCCTAGCGTGGAGGACCGTAGGGCTGGGGAGGAGTGGAATTTGGGGGTCTGGGCCCCATTTGACCCTACTTGGGTGATGGTACCCTCGTCGTGGGGATTTTTGTTGCAGGGGGAGGGGTTTTCGTGCCCTCTTTCCCTGTACGAGTATGATTTGGGTTTGGCTCCTCCCCGGGTTTTGTTCCGGGTTTCCCTGGGTTCTTTGGTTCCTGCCTTCCGGGGGTTTTCAGCTTCTTGAATCTAGCCCAAGGAGGTTTGGGAGGCCATTACAGCTTACCTCCTGTGAGACCCGGATTACGCCTCAGTGATGGATCCGTCTATTTTTGAGTTCGGTTTGACCTTCCCCTTTTGGGTACGTTATGAGGTATGGGAATCTTCCTGGTTAGCAGACTGACCTTTCCTTTCGTTGAGGGCATGGCATGGGTTTGAGGGATTCAGGGACTATTTAGGTTTTGTGGCGGGGCGGCAAGTTTTCAGCTTTTGTTGCCTTCCATTTGGCCTGAATCTGGCACCTCGCATATTCACGCGTCTCATCCGGGTTGTGGTGGCCCGTCTGTGTCTGTTATGGCTTCGAGGTCTGGCCTATCTCAACGACTGGCTAGCGTGGGCTTCCAACCAGTCCGCGTGTCTGCTCACCAGGGGTATGGCTCTTTCCCAGCTCGCTGGGTTCAGGTTCCTGGGGAACTGAAGGAAGCCCATCTGGTTCCATCCCGGGTTTGGACTTTGCTGGGTCTTGTGTGGGACTCTTGGACTGCTTACTTGTCTGTCCCTCCTGAGTTGTTACTGCTGCTGCAGTCCCTGTCGTCGCGTGTTTCTGGAGGGTTTCTGGAGGGTCACTCGGCGGTTGCTTAAGCAGCTATGCGGGAGTCTGAACTTGGCCATGCTTGTTGACCTACGGGTCAGGTATAGCTTTGGAGGCTATTCTGATTCCTTCGGGGATCTCCCTTCCGCTGCTCTTGCGATGGTTGGGTTAGGCCCCCGCGGCCTTTGTGTCGGTTGCTACATTGCGGACTCCTCTTCGGGTTTTTCAGGGTTCAGTGCCTTGGCACCTACTGGAGCCCTCGCTTGATGTGTTCACGGATGCCTCGTCTCTTTAGGCTGGGGCTTTGTGACAAGTGCTCACCAGGCCAGCCAGAGGCGGTGGACTCAGTCCGATTGTCAGGATGGGGGGGACTGCGCGGATGATCGGCGCGGCAGCGTTAGTGAAGTTTACTTGTTTTAGTTTGGCAGTTCTGCCTCCCTGTTTGAATTTAGATAGCAATTTTTACCATGTGGGGTTTGTTTTGTTACACTTTTCTTTCTGGGTGCCAAACCCTGGTCAATGGCAGACATGGAATGCTTCCAAGTACATGGCGGTTTCCACAAGCCATAGCTCCTCGTGCCTCTGAGGAAGCCAGGTTCTGGCTCGTGGTCCCCGGGAGGCAAGAACTCCAATCGACTGATGCTTTGGTCTAATTCATATATATCAGCCCGTTAAGCTCCAGGGAGCCTCTGAGGCTCACCCAGAATGTGGCGTTTCATTACATTCAATGCTGGTTATTTATCTAAGACTGCAATGAAAATTAGATTAATAATATTTTAATTTAGTATTATCAAATACAGTAACATTCTTCATAATCTGTTAAGGCTGAGAACATTACGTAAAATACTAAGAAATTATGAACGTCTTTATAAATAAAGGATTCAGTACTTGTGATAATGTTATATAGTGTGTGCATTTAGAATTTGTAGTCTTTATAAAATGTCTAATTATGTTTGGCAGTACAGTAGTTGTAATTCTCGTGTCTTTATACGAGTTTTTGCATGACTTAGTAATTACTAAGTACATTCCATTTGCAGTTTGAAAAACAATTCATAATCTATTTCAGTAATAAACATAAATGTATAAAAATGTTAAGAATTTGAAAATTCTACATTTTAGGCATCTCTAAGATTTCTGAAAAGTATATGGTATATAAATGAAATGAAAATATACATTTTCATCAAAATAATTGATGAAAATGTATTGATAAAGTTGCACATCTACATGGGTAATGGGTGTCACATTGAGAGTTCTTAGCACAAGGTGGGATTCTATGAAGATGAAATTAGTTGTTCTTCATTGTTCCTCAGTTTAAATAGGTTTTCTGAGCCAAGTTTTCTTGATACTACCATATTCACAGCTTTCTGGTCCACCCACAGCACCATTGACCTCAGAGCTCTACAGACTTTACAGCTCATTTGACAAAAGGCTTTACAATTACTTTTCAAATGGTCTCATCACATAGTTGGTGCAAGAATACATTGTATCCTAGGTTCATATCCTGGTTGGGGAGGATTGACCGGGTGCCAATCCTTAATTGCTCACCCAGCAGTGAATGGGTTCCTGGTTGTTAAACAATTTGGCGGGTCGTATTCCGGGAAAAAAATTAAGTTAAAGGACCTGCCTGAAATGCTATGCATGCCAGTGGCTTTACAAGAATGTAATAACTCCTGTAAGAGTAGTATGCAGACGATGAATCAAAATAATGTGTCTGTTGATATGTTGACCAAACCACACATCAAAAAACGAAGAAAAAGAGGACATTTTGGTCTGTAGTGGTCCTTTATGAAGTAGTGTATCACACAACTTGATAATGATCCAGGACGGACCGAAAGGTCGTTGCTTCACTTTCTGATGTGTGGTTTGGTTATCAGTGGAGTAATATCTCAACCCAGTGTTGATTGATCAATTCTGTAATATAAGACAAACCGAAGAAGCCTCAGTCATTGCTATGTAACTTTCTGCCACTAAACCAATATTGCCCTGACCATATCACTTTCCAGCACTATCTACCAATTTTGTGTGCCTGGCTGTAATTACCTAAGTGTAGCCACAGGATGAGAGCTACTCTTGTTGTGTACAGTCTTTCCAGTACTCTTTGTTATATGACTTTGTCATATGAAACTATTGATGATTTTGACATCCACCACCTTTTCACTGAATTTGTTCCATCTGTCTACCACTCTGTAGGGAATTTGAAAAATAGCTGAGATAACCCAAATGTGCATGAGAGTGTGAAACAAATTGGATGAGTAAAAGTTGCAAGAGTAAGCAGTTGCAAGAGTAAAAGTTGCAAGAGTAAAAGTTGCAAGAGTAAAAGTTGCAAGAGTAGAAGTTGCAAGAGTAGAAGTTGCAAGAGTAGAAGTTGCAAGAGTAGAAGTTGCAAGAGTAAAAGTTGCAAGAGTAAAAGTTGCAAGAGTAAAAGTTGCAAGAGTAAAAGTTGCAAGAGTAAAAGTTGCAAGAGTAAAAGTTGCAAGAGTAAAAGTTGCAAGAGTAAAAGTTGCAAGAGTAAAAGTTGCAAGAGTAAAAGTTGCAAGAGTAAAAGTTGCAAGAGTAAAAGTTGCAAGAGTAAAAGTTGCAAGAGTAAAAGTTGCAAGAGTAAGCAGTTGCAGACAATGAAAACCAAGATGACCACCGGCAAGAGGAAAAATAAAACAGAGCTGAATATTGGTGGATTTAATGAGGACAGTATTAGTATGAGCAGTTTGCAAAATTAGATTATTGTAAACCATCATGTGAAAAGTATCAGAAATTTGAGAGAAAGTAATGACTACTTGAGTAGTAAAGTTTGAAGGATAAAAGGAGGAATTATGCAAAGACAAAACTCACAGGGAAGGTAAAAGTAAAGCCTTGGAGGGGATTATAAAGTACTGAAAATAGTTTTTGAAGAAGCAAATCTAAACATGAGTGAATACAGTAAGCTACACAAGGAAATCCAAAAGGACAAAGAACTTGTTAGTATAGATGGAGGAAGTTACACTGGGATTAGAACAGTGCAAGGAGGATATGCACAAGTGGCCAGGGAGAAAGAAATAATAGAAGTGGTGAAGAAACTGTAGCAATCAAAAAACCACAGACAATAGGCTGGAAGTCAGAAAGGAACTGGCATCAAATCTGAAACTGGTGCAAAACAGTTGATCGAAGCAAGTCGGTAGAAATTTTTGGTTGCAAAGAAAGAAATGATATCTAGGTCAGAAAGAGCCACAGAAGTAGCAGATAAAGTTGTTTAGCTAGTGGAAGGTCTTACAACCAAAGATAATGTCTGTGACTACAGGAGAATTGGCAGGTACAAAAAAGTGAAAGATCGACCCTTGAGGATCACCCTAAATAGATGCAAGATATACTCAGGAATGTTAGGAAATTACAGTGATGAAGAAGGGAAATTATGGTCATTAAAATGACCATGTCTTCAAAGGAAGAATGAGAGAAACTGAAACTAAACTTTTTTGAAGCAAAACGTCATTGAGAGCAGGACCGAAGAAATAAATTCTTTCTACAAGTTGATAGGGGTAGGTAAGCCTGTGAATTGCTAAAAAAAAGGCAAGCCAGCAAAATCACTAGGGAAAGAAGGAGTAAAGACCAAGGGGAGAGAAAACATGTTTTCTGAAAATTGTGTATACTGTACCAACATTAGGGTAATGGAATATAAATATATTCGTTAAAAGATGAAAAAATTGAAATTTTTGTTAAACAAATCTCATGACATATGGCATCAGAGTCGTGAAAAATACATCTCTATGTTAAAAAATAGATTTTTGATGAATTTTCTGGGGGGAGCCCCGTCGTCTTCCCGGAGTTATCCAGGCTGAATGGATATGCATAACTTTCTAGCATCAGTCAAAGTGCTTGGAGTTCTTGCCTACTGGGGACCACGAGCCAGAACCTGACCCCCTCAGATAGGCACGAGGAGCAATGGCCTATAGAAACCCCCGTGTGGTTGGGAGCATTCTATGTCTGCCATCGACCGGGACAGGCACCCAGAAAGGTTGGCGCCCCAAAACAAACACCTATTCTGGTGAAAATATTGCTACTGAAAGCTAAACAAGTGGACAGAACTCCCCAAACAAAATTAGCAAATTTAACATGACGTCATTATGTTGCCGCGCCACTGTTTGCGCAACCCCCCCATCCCGGGAGGGGAAATGGGGAGCCCAGACCCTTCACGCCGGCGATCCAACCAGTAGTTCTTAGCTGATGTGATTACTAGCCAGTTGGGTGCCTCGGGCTTCGGTTTTGTTTCAGTTCTGTGCCTTGTGGTGTGGGCTGTCTCTATAGGTGGTGTGAGAGTCTGGAGAAATAATGTATGGTACTCAGGCTGGATGCACCTAGTGTTCTCTTCCCTAGATGCCTTGTAAGTACTGCCCTTGGGGCTTGGGGCTTCCTTCAACAAGTCACCTTGGGATCTACCTCCGCTTTGTCCTTTACTGCTCAGTACTTGGCCGCCCTTGAGGTCAGCTGGGGTTTTCTTGCCCTTGCTGTCTCTGGGTAGGAGGTAGTTTTTGTCACTGGGGGAGCGCAGGGTACTGCACAGCAAGTTATCACCTATTATAGCGGCTGGCTTTGTTCTGCCTGGGTACGTTTTCCTCTTGTTTTTTTGTTTTTGTTTTTTCTGCCTGGTGGGGGGGGGGGTCTGCCTGGTCCTCCCCCTCTCTGTTGTAATTACCTAAGTGTAATTACCTAAGTGTAGTTACAGGATGAGAGCTACGCTCGTGGTGTCCCGTCTTCCCAGCACTCTTTGTCATATAACGCTTTGAAACTACTGACGGTCTTGGCCTCCACCACCTTCTCCCCTAACTTGTTCCAACCGTCTACCACTCTGTTTGCGAAAGTGAATTTTCTTATATTTCTTCGGCATCTGTGTTTAGCTAGTTTATATCTATGACCTCTTGTTCTTAAAGTTTCATGGCGCACACTTTGAAACTATCCCCAAGTCGATCGGATGAAAAATGGATTTTATAGAAATATTCTCTCTCGTGACTCGTGAGTGAGTCGGTTACGCGGACTCGAGAAAAATTGGTGCACCTCTAGAGCGACATGGACACGCGAAAGTGTTAATCAGTATCGAGTACTGATTCTTCAGTACTCGGGCTGCATGCGTCTAGGGTTACCTTCCCTAGGTGCCCAGTAAGTACTGCCCTTGAGGCCACCTTCCACAGGTTCCTTGGGTTCTGCCTCTGGTTGGCCGTTTACTGCTCGGTTTTCGGCTGCCCTTTGTGTGCTCCGGTGTTCTGTCTCCCTTGTTCGCCTTAGGGTAGGAGGCAGTTTGCACTGGTAAGAGGCGCGGCGTACTGCGCAGCTTGTTTTCACTAATCATAGCAGCTGGCTCTGTTCCGCCTGGGTACACTGTCCTCTTGCGGGGTTTTCTTTCTTTTTGTTTGCTCGCCTGGTGGGGGGGAAGTCTGCCTTGGTTATTGCCCCCCTGTGTACTGAGTACTCTTCTTTCTTCTGGTGGTTCCCCCTGCTAGGTCCCCGTGAGTATACAGGTCCCCAGGGGTTCAGTTCTTAGAAAGTTGTTTGGTAGACTTGGGCGTCGGTAAGCAGTACTGTACTTCTGCTCGGTGGCAACTCTTCATAGTTGGCTACCATCCCAGCTCAGCTCACTAGCTCAGTGACTGAAAGACTTTCATAGAGAGAGGAAGTACAACATGCTATTGTGTCATGGTGCATATCCCATGATTTATTTGCAAACCTTGTGTTTAAGATTCTGTTGACAATTATTTGTATTTACAACCCATCCTCAGAACAAGTCCATTCCATCCAGCGGTCTACCCCACAGACGTATTCAGCAATTTTAACGTGCTGTTCATTCAAAACAGAATTTTTCTCAAATATAAATTAATGTTATTATATATTAGCATATTGTGCATATTTAGGCACTGGTTAGGTTAGGTGTTTAGGTTCTGTTGGCGATTATTTGTATTTGTAGTACGTCGGTGAAGCATTTACAGCGTTGTGTTTAGAATAAAAGTCGTCAGCAAAGCACTTGTTCCGGAAGTGTTCGTACG
This sequence comes from Procambarus clarkii, assembly GCF_040958095.1. Taxonomy (NCBI): domain Eukaryota; kingdom Metazoa; phylum Arthropoda; class Malacostraca; order Decapoda; family Cambaridae; genus Procambarus; species Procambarus clarkii. The sequence goes on from NC_091213.1 coordinate 7,154,446, forward strand.
TCATCAGTTGAGTTGTGTGTAAACCATTTTTCATTCTTAAACGGGGGTTTCACGGCTAGGTTAACGAAAATTTGTCTTTGTTTATGAGGACGGGCTGTTCAGTAATAGACCATACAGGGGTTCCTGCAGATGTTACTTGGTGATAGAGCTTCACGGAGCCATCAGGGCTCTACCAGAAAGAGGCATTTCATTTCTACATATTATTGCTTTAATTTTTATGGCTGAATATTGCTGGGCTTATTGTTACATTTTTCTAATTAACCACATATTGCATTACACTTATTTCCAATATTTTGCTAGTAATATTCAGCATGTTTTAATGATTTATCTGATAGTTACTTTTTGCTTTTAGTTTCAGGAATCTCTTATCTATACGCTGAAGATGAAAACATGTGCTGGTGTCGACACTTGGTCTCGACAAAGTGGTAGCAGTAATAAAGATATTGATAGTCTCTTACTATCTTGGCCCCTTCAAGTAACACTAATAGTAAGACACATCTTTTGGACTGCAGAGGTTCATCAAGCTATCTGTGGTGGCACTCAGGCTCTGCAAGAATGTTTGAAAAGAGTAGAGGTAAATATTGTAATGCATTTATTATTATAAAAAAATCATTGAATGTAATGAAACATCAACTGGATAGCCCCATTGGCTCCCTGAAGCCATCAACTCTGATAGTGCCATATTACTAGGTGCCCTCAATCACAGAGTTCTGTTGGCCTTCCAAGGACATGAGCCACAACCTGACCCCCCCCTTCCCCCTCAAAGGGGCACAGGGAGCAGTGGTACATAGGAGAAAATTATTATGATTTTATTCATGTCTGCCACCAACAGGGAAGTGCCCAGAAAATCAGCAAAGCAAAACAGACCACTGCTGGTTATAGGTGAGACTGCAGCCTCAAAACCACCAAAAGAACTCCACCAACAATGTAAACAAATGATAGAGACTTTACGAAACTAGTGGAAGCTCGGTTGCTTCACCTTCCCCTCGTTTATAGGGAGGAGGGACACAGCCTAGGGTTGGCTGTTTGCATCACCATCAGTTCTATGAAGATGAAAACAAGTCCAATGCCTTGGCGGAGGGAGGGTGTCATGGGAGCCAATGGGGCTCACCTAGAAATTGGCTGGTTTACTTGGGTTTATTTCTTATCCTCATTTGTGTTGGCCCTTTTGATGCATGTTTGGTTTGCTTGGCCCTGGTGGGCATTTTCTTGTTTGATGCTGGCTCCTTCATTTCTGGCAAGGATTGGGTCGGCGGTACTCGGGTGGGGTGCTTTGATCTTTGTTGCTTCGTTCTCTTGGCTGGGGTGTGTCGAGCGTGTTGTCTGGTTACACTTTCGCTACTGCCTTTGGGTCACCAGTTGTGTTTCGGTGACCTTGTTGTTGGCGCTCTGGTTTCCCAGGTTTCCTGTTCAGGGTCCCTGGACCTGTGTGGCTTTGGGTCCTGTGTTGCAGTTGTCTATTCCTTTTTCTGTGGGGATCCCCTATGGCTCCCTGGAGCTTATCGGGCTAATGTATGTTATATTAGACTGGGACATTAGCTATGGAGTTCAGACCTACCAGGGATCAGGGCCAGAACCTGGCCCCTTCAGAGAGGTTTCAGGGAGCAATGGCCCTGGAAAACTCTCTTGTGGTTCGTTTTTTTTCCTTATCTGCCATCGACTGGGGTTAGGCACCCAGAAAGGTAGGCATAACAAAACAAACCCCACTTGGTAAGAAATTGCAACCAAGGACTGAACAGAGAGACAGAACTCCCCCAACAATAAATCATTAGGAAACAAGCAAATGTCATTAACTGCTGCCGGCCACTTTATCGCGCAGCCCTCCACTTCCCGGAGGGGGATGGGGGACCCAACCCCACCCCTCCCCCTCACCTCGCTGGCTACTCACACCTCCAGTTTGTAGGTGTGAGTAGCCAGTGAGCTGGGGCAGTCGTCAACTCTGGCCTCAATTTCTTGGCCGATATGTGCCTTAGTGGTATTTCCTGCTCTTTGTGGTGTGGTGGCTAGGAGAAACTTAAATGTACTGGGGCTGCATATGCTTAGGACAACCTTCTCTAAGCTTCCTGTAAGTACTACCCTTGGGTTCTAGGATTACCTTCCATAGAGCCTTCAAGATTCCACTTCTGTTGGGGTTCTTGCTGCTCAGCATTTACCCCACCCTTGGGGCCAGCTGGGGTTTTGTGGCCTTTGTTTAGCCTTAGGTAGGAAGTGGTGTTTTTGCTGGTTGGGGCGCAAGGTGCTGTGCTGCTCGCTTACCTAAGTGATGGCCGTGTTCCTGTTCCTTCTGGTGGCATTGTGCTTTTGCAGGGTTTTTATTTTATTTTTTGTTTTTCTTGTTGGGACGGGGGTCTGCCTTGTTTGGCTATTTAGTTCACATAGAGTATATTGGTATCCCTCCTCTAGGCCCCTGTGCTTGTACACATCTACACATCACAGAAGTCCAGTTCATAGCTCATCCTCTTTTGTCAGCTTTTGGGTTTAACCGGCTGAGCAGTATCTTATCTGGGCTTTCCGTAGCAGACAGCCTACAGGCCCTGGAAAGCCCCCGTTGGGGCTCAGTTGACCTATGAGTGTCTTCTGAGTTCCACCTCACCCTGTGTGAGTTTGAAGGTTGCTCTGTGCCCCTTGTCTCAGGGTGACAGTCACCTGTCTTGCCTCCATCATGCTGCATGTTGGGTCAACAACAACTTTGACCCAGAATCTTGTGAGACGTGTTCTCTGCTCGTGCTCCATTTTACCCACTCTAGGGTAAAAGCTAGGTTGAGCTAGGTGAGCTAGGTTGGTTGCTCACTCAAATGCTCTGAGGCTGCCCTGTCACTGAGGTTCGGGTTCAGGCGGCATCCATGTTGCATGTTCGGGTTATGTTGCTGCAACGTGCTAGGTTGGTTGCTCACTCAAATGCTCTGAGGCTGCCCTGTTTTGGTTATTGGGACCTGGACTTGGGGCCGTTAGTCACTTTGGTTCAGTCTGTGCCCGCAAGTCCTTCCCTGGTTGGCGTTGTTCGTCCTGCTCCCCACCTCCCTGCTCCCCACCCTCCTGCTCCTGGCTCCCAAACGTCTGAAGGTATCGGTGTTGGGGCAGGGTTTAATTGATGTTGAGGCTTGGGCGGTTTCGGGGGCTGCCCCATTCAAGTCAGAGACGGAGGCATTTGAACCTGCTCCTCCTGCCGAGAAATCAGGGTCCTTCCAGCAGACCCTCTTTTTTCTGCCTTTCCACTGGACTCTGCCTTTTCTTCAGGGGTGGAGAATGGCTCTGCCCCAGGACGTAGTTTGGAGGCTCCTGGGGCTGGAGAGTTGACCTGGGGGGCTTGGGCCTCCTTTTGATCCTGTTTGGGTTTTGGTACAATCTTTGCGGCGTTTATTGTTTCAGGGGGAGGGGTTTTCTCAACCCACTTCCTTGTATGAATATGATTTGGCGTCGGCTCCTTCCCGGGTTCGGTTCCGAGTTCCCTTTCCCACGGTTTTCTCTCTCTCGACTCTCGCCTAAGGAGGTTAGGGAGGCTATTGCGGCTTACCTCCTGCATGACATAGATTATGCCTCTGTGATGGATCCGTCCTTATTGGAGTACTGTTCTTCTTCCATGTATTGGGTGCATTATGAGGTTCCGGAGTCATCCTTGCTTGTAGACTGCCCTTTTCGCAGGGTGCAAGGCATGGGTTTTCAGACCCACACGCTCGAATCAAGGAATAAAGGGTCCTGGCTGCCCTTTATCTAGTCAATATTTCTGGTCCCGGTCGTTCGTGTGTGGCAGATGGGTCGCAGGTTGCAGCCACTTGTCTCGACTTCGAGTTAATGTGTGCGTGGCGGCCGCCTCCTGGGTAAGTCCCTCTTTTACTGTACTTGTCTTTGGTTAGGTAGCTCCAGGGAGCCAGAGGGGCTCTCCCACAGAAACCCAGCGTGAATGTAATGGAACGCCATTTTATGGGTGAGCCCTAGAGGCTCCGAATTGGCTCAGCCAACGAATTGGAGGTGAGAGTAGCTGGCGCGGGGGATCCCGGAGATCTCCTCCCACTCCTGGGGAGGGGAGCAGTGTGCAGACAAGCAGCAGTGAATGACGTTTGCTTGTTTCCTTGTGTTTTTGGTGGAGTTCTGTCTCTGTTCGGTCTTCGGTTGCAATTTCTTACCAGGTGGGGATTGATTTGTTATGCCTACCTCTATGGGTGCCTAACTTCAGTCGATGACAGACATGGAATGCTCCCAAACACATGGGGGTTTCCATAGGCCATTGCTCCCTATGCCTCTCTTGATTCGGGGCAGGTTTTGGGCAGGCAAAACTCCAATTGGCTGATGCCCCAGACTAATATAGTGTATATCAGTCCGATAGCTCCAGGGAGTCTCTGGGGCTCACCAAGAAAATGGCGTTTCATTACATTCAACGCTGATTTTTTATTAGTCTCCTAATTTCTTAGTCTCTGCTAAAAGAACTTCATCATATGCATGTATAAAATTTACTGACTAAAATTATTCATCATAATGAGTAATCTTATTTTAATAAAATGAGTGATCCCCCATTGAATACATTATAACTTGACCCCTTCCTAATGTTTTTACCTTGACATCCTTAAAGTTTTCTGGGGACAGTACCTATGGTTTATATTCAACTGTCGTAGTACTATATACAATTGTAAATAGTGTTTAGCTGATGAAGTTCAATCAAAGATTAAACTGTCATATAAATATATAGCTACAGGTAAGTAAGAAAGTGGATTGCATGAAACTCCTATATGTAACTAGCAGTTTTCTTCATTTTGAATGTAAACTTTCATTGTCCTTTCAGTTTTCCATTATATTATATTAAAAGCATTTGTTTGCGATCAGAAATATTGCTTTGACACATGCACACCTGGTGTAATTGGCTCTAGAACCCCAGTGAAGGCTGTACTGAATATTAAATGAAACTACTATTTGAGAACCAATAGTATTGTAAGAAAAAATCAGCTGATGTACATTATACATAATTCACAAACTTTAGTAGTCTGGTATGGCATTTCCCATTTTCTATATAAAGAAGGTTTAATGTAAAATTTGATTTTAATTTAACATTACAGAGTGAAGTTCGGACTCTTATTTCCATGCTTAGAAAAAGTGATCTAGACAGCAGTAGGCAATCTGTCAGTACACCTCATTCTCCAGAGACTCCTGGCACCCCTTCAACCCCAGCATCATCCAGAGTGAGCACAACCTCCGCTATTCCTCCTAATCCATCTCGTCATTCACTCTCCACCCTCATAGTGGTTACGGTATATGCAAGAGACATTCTCATTGACCTGCTCAGTCGAGCTGTTTGTGATGAGGAATCATTTGCTTGGCTTGCTCAGCTCAGGTAAACTAATTATTTCTAACTAAAGTATTTTTTCCAATAGTTTATTTATGCTTGATCAGTTGAAATTATTCGTGCTAAATTTATGCCTGTTATCTTTTCTGGAGAAGCCTTCTCTTACCTATCAGTGACTATGGGTTAGAGAGAGATCTAGCTTTTATAACATTCCCCCCTCCTCCCTCACCCATCCCCCACCTCCTGGCCATTGATACCTGGCATGCTAATTACTTCTCTCAGCATTAACATTTTCATTATATTTTTTCTTAAAGCTGTGGTTGGAATTGGCTTCAACTTCTTTTTTCAGTGCATTTCCCCTACCGACCACCCATTCAGGGAAAGAGAACTGCCTTATATGTCTTTGACTCTGTTGTGTGTCCAGCTTCCACTGATGTCCCCTTGCCTTACCCCATTTTAAATAGGCTTCCTTTGTCAACTTTGTTTACTCCCCTCGGGATCTTGTATGTGTTTTTCTTTCCTCTAAGGTTGTGAAGGGTGAGTTCCCCCTCAACCTGTCCTGATAACTGAGGCCTCTCAATTTTGGTACTAATCTAATTGCAAACCTCTGAACTTTCTCAAGTTTCTCTTTATACTTCACAAGGTGTGGGTTCTGTGCTGGTGCTACGTAAAGGTCTTTCATAGGCATTGTGTATAGACTCAAAAGCCATACAAAATGGTTGGTTTAGATTCTTGAATGATACTTATGTTGCCAATTTCCCATATGCTGCTGATGCTACTCTTGTCCCATTGATCTTGTGTTAATGTTGGAATTATGTCTCTTCTCAGGTCTTATTCCCTTCTTGTTTCTGGTAATTGCCTTCCCTGTATGTTATATTTAAATACATGTATCTTATCTTATTTCTTATCATTAAGAAATGAGAGAGAGGTGCAAACTAAAAAGGGAATGGCACTCCCTCTAGAGGTGAAGAAAACAAATAGTAGAACACCTCAAATGCTCCACTCTATCCCAACAACGATAAGGAAGGCTTTGTAGGGAAATAGAAATGATCGAGCTCAAGCTGAAAGAATCATATAAAATCCAAGAGAGGCAGAGAGAGGAAAAGGCCATAAGTGAAATTGAGAGGAACCAAAATATTTCTTGTATGTAAAAACAAGAAGGAAAACTACATCCAGCATTGGGCCCTTGTGTGCAAAGGTGATGGAACTTTCAGAGATGACAGCAAGGAAATGAGTGAAATACTGAGGCTTCAGTACAATTCTGTTTTCAGTGAACCCTTCCTCAGTCAATGCAAACATTGACATGTATGAATTCACTTCCTCTGCAAGGTCATTTACATAAATTAAAAAGAGCAATGGTCCTTGGACCATTGTGGAACACCACTTCATATCCCTCTCTAGCCTGACATATCCTCCCAAGTATGACCCTTTGATTACTGTTTGGCAACTACTCCCATACCTAGTCCAGTGCCATTCCGGTTATTTCTGCTCGTCTCTTCATCATGTTTATTAGTCTTTCATGAGGAACTGTGTCAAAAGCTTTCTGGCATTCTAAGAAAATGCATCTACCCATCCTTTCTTTTGTCTTATTTTAGTGACCCTGTCATAGTTCATCTTGGGTAAACCCAGGTGCAGGGTAGCTGATACATTACCTTTTCTTTGCAGGCAATGAGTCACAATAACGTGACTGAAGATATGATGACAAAGATACATTATATTTTTGGGTTTTGGCCTACCTCAACGACTGGCTGTTGTGTGCACAACAGCAGGTATGCTTGTCTGCTGGCCAGGAATCTGGTTCTTTCCCAGCTCACCAGATTCAGGTTCCTGGTGACCTGGTGGAAGTCCCAGTTGGTTCCGTCCCAGATTCAAACCTGGTTGGGCCTAACTTCGGATTGTCCTTTGGCCTTGCTGCAGCACTACCATCTGCTGGTGTTGATGGGATGGATGATTCGGCAGTTGCTTGAGTAGCTGTGCAGGAGTCTGAACTTTGCCCTTTTGGTTTACCTGTTGGGCAGGCTTTGGTTTTGGAGGCTGTTCTGGTTCCTTTGGGGCAGCCCCTTTCGCCGCTCTCATAATCGTTGAGTGCAGACTCGGGTAGCGCTGTGCCATCTGCTGCATTGCTTGCTTCCTCTAAGAGTGTTTTGGGGGTTAGGGTCCCTGGCTCGATGTGTTCACAGACACCTTGGCTGACAGTTGGGGGCTTTGTGATCAGTGTTTACCAGTCCAGCAAGGGGCGATGGTGCCCTTCCCTTTGTCGGTCATACAGTTTGGCGCCAGAGTTTGCGGCTGTGTTCCAGGCACTGCGGAGAGTTCAGATTACTTTGGGCTTGGTGATCTAGCTCCATTCGGACTTTTCCTCAGTGATTCATTCTCAATGGGGGAGGGGGGTGTCTTTAGTTGGTAGCTCTTTTGGGCTGGTCACTTGGAGTAGCTCGTCTGCCGAGTTCTCGGGTTTGCATCTCTGTGCTATTCATGTCTAGGAAGTGTCCAACATCCTGGCCAATGGTCTGTTCTGGTGCCTTCTTCCATGGAATGGACTGTCAATGCCGCTTCTTTGCTCTGGCTTTGCTGTACATTCAGGCACTCAGACGTCAACCTCTTGGCATATGCCTCTTTACATGGTGCCAGTTCCCAACTGCGAAGCCTTTGCAATGGATGCTTTTTGAACATCTTTCAGCACCTCCACCTCTTTCAGAGGATTGGGCGAGTAACGTACCTTGCTGGTTCGACCTTCTCTTCTACTGTATGTGTTTGGACTTTTTGTTTCATCTTTATCGCAGTTGGTATGGTGATCAGATGGCTAGATTAGTGGGGTCCCAACTTCGGTCTTCTTCCCGGCGACAGTATGAGTTTTTTTGGTGGTCTTTTTTCTATTTTCTTTCTTTACCGTTCCTCTTCAGGTTCTGAGCAGGTTGTTTTGTACTTTGTTTCTTGGCAGTTTCTTGATTGGAATCTCATGCTGAATACTGTCGCCTCTTATTGTGCAGCATCGACAGAGCTGATCCAGCTTGCATTTGGGGTTGATTATTCTTTGGCCCCATTTCACAAGCTTTCTCACACCTTGTTTTGCCTCCAGCCTGCTCATGTGCCACATAAGCATGCCTGGTCTCTGGGCTGGTTTCATTCATTTCTCTTCTGCTTGTTTTACAGTGGCCTCCCTCAGTCAAGGATTTTTTGTTGAAAGTGGTGTTTTACTTTTTTAAGGCCTACAGTTATCGGGTTGATCTTTATGCTCTTCTTAGGCACCGGGGGTTTTGTTCCTTTGGCCCTCGTGGGTGCTCTGTTCGGTTGCAGCCATTATTTGGACATCGTTATTACAGATCTTGTTTTCTGGTGAAGAATGAATCGGCAGACTTCCAGATGCCCGCTGGTTTGGTTGGGGGTGCATCATGCACTTTGTCTGGTGGTGGCTTTTTGCTGCTACCTTCGTGCCACCAGTTCTGCTTCGGTGGATTCATTATGGATTGATCCAGTTTCCCTGATTCCTTGTTTCAGGGCTTGAGTTTCTCAGGTCGTCCACAGTATAATTAAGTCTAGCCAGACTGCGATCTACCCTCATGCCCATGATGTCTGTAAATAGTCCACTTTGATGGAAGTTTGCTATCATGTCTTGGGCCTATATTTGGGCGCGGGGGTTTTGGAGGTTTTTTGGAGGTCATTCCTTTTTCTTTCTGTCCCTTCTTAGGTTTGCTGTATTTTGTTGGTGTGGTCTTGTCCTTGTCTTGTGGGGATTCGACTGATGCCAAATTCTGACATTAGCATATCAGCCTGGATAGCTCCGGAGGAGCCTCTGGGACTCGCCCAGAAAATGGCGTTTCATTACATTCAACACTGGTTTTTTGAGGGACGGGTGCTCATGTTTGAGGAATGGGTGCTCTTTTTTTAAGTAGACCTAAGAATATTTAATTTTTTTTTGTGCCTTCTACAAAATTAATAGTACAAAATGTAAAAATTGTTGGCTGCAACAGTCCATTTTTGTATGTTTAACCAAATTATTGCTATATATATATATTATCATTTTAGGAGGCTGGGTTGCACTCTGTAGTGCAACCCAGAAGCCATGCACTTAGCTTCTCAAACTTTGTATAAGAGCTTAGCTCCTCACACAGTAGAACCACTTGGCTACCACAAAAAATGGACATTTCTTGGCACTAGATTTAAATGACACCTATTAATACAACAAAAAATTCACATGGCATAAATTATTAACTTGTGACATTACAGTACATTAATCTTTTGTGCCAGGTGCTATCTAAATGAAGATGAAATAGAAGCAAGGATGCTTTACTGTTCTCTGCCTTGGGGTTGGGAATACATTGGAGCAGAGGGCCGCTTAGTGGTAACTCCCCTCACTTGCCGTGCTCAACATGCCCTGGTTACGGCCTACCAAGCACATCTGGGAGGAGCACCAGAAGGGCCTGCTGGCACTGGAAAGACAGAAACAGTCAAGGTATGTACAAGAAATCCAGTATTTCTGGAAAGAGCTTCCCAGTGACTCACTGAACCTTTGTGACTTCAGTATGGCCTACAGGAGACCAGAGCTAGAACTTGGCCCCCCTCACAAGGAGGGGGCCAAGTACCGTCAAGGGGCAAGTGTCATCTCGCAGGGAGCGAGTGACAATTCACCACCCCACAGGAAAAAGCCTCCAGAAAATCAGCAAAGCCTTAGACATCTGGAAAGTTCACAGAAAACAAAACTTTGAAAAGTCTCCACAAATGATTCACTCAGTCATGTTCAAAACTAGTTAGTACTGATCACTACCACCAGGCAGTCTGACCTCAGCCCACATCTGACTTCCCTAAACAGGCATTTCTGTTGCAGATGTTATGGCATTAAGTTCTACCTGTAGTGCTCTGGTCCACATGTCATTGGCATGCTCCACTATTTAAAGCTAGGTGTTGGCATCCTCCTTCTCTGAGTGCCTGCTAATGCTGCCCTTGCTTATGGTTCTTTCTGGTGCTTTTGAAGTTTGCCCAATTGACACTGCCATTGGGTGTTATCTGGCTCATTTTATCAGCTCCTGGTCCCATAATTCATGGGTTTTAAGGGTTGTCTTCCTTGGATTGCATTATTGTTAGTCGATCTCTCCCCCATTCTTGGAGTCATGTCTTGGGTGTCACTAGTCCTCACCCAGCACTGCTTTGGGTCATTTTGAGTTGCTGTTCATGTCATGTTTTGAGTTTTTTTTAAAAAACTTCATTGTTTATCTTCTTTTCTGGGGGGGAGCCCCATTTGCTTCCCGGAGCTATTCAGGGTGAATGGATATGTATAACTTTATGGCATCAGTCAATGTGCATGGAGTTCTTGCCTACCGGGGACCATGAACCAGAACCTGACCCCCCCCCCCCACTCAAGAGAGACACGAGTAGCAATAGGGGGGGCACCTCAGCGGGATCATGCCAGGGCTCGAGGTTCTTTCTCTCGTGGTAGGCCAGTGGTGTCAGTTTCGGTGCTGTCTGTTTCTGTTCAGTGCGGGGATCGCCCTTTGTGCCGTTTGGGTGCTCGTAACGTGCGTCAGCCCTTTCACGGTTCGTCCCATTGATGGGGCAGGGGGAGGCTTGCTCTGTTTGCTCACGCCTGGTCCCACGATTCATGGACCTATCGGGTTGTTTTTGTGGGGCTTGTGGTGGTGTTGAGTGGCTCCTCCATTGGGAGTTCAAGGCTGGCAGGGCAGGCCACTTCTGCGCTCTTGTCAAGTCGTCTTGGAGTGGGTTTGCTTGGGCATGGTCAAAACGTCCTCATCCCTCAGGTGGATCTCCCGCCTGTTTCTGGTCGTGAAATGGGACTGCGCGGACCTCCGGTTCATTCTAGTCTTGTCTTGTCTGAACCCATGGGTTTATTGCCCCTCCTTTCAGATGACTACTCTGTCCCAGGGCCATTTCTGTTGGAGCCAGGTATTTGGATAGTGTCCCTGGTTCTCCAGGATGCGTTTTGGCATGTCCCGTTTCATCCGCGGTTCAGGGACTGGCTCGGTTTTCTGGTGGGACGTCAAGGTACCGCTTTTGTTGCCTTCCATTTGGCTTGAATCTGGCACCTCGCATTTTCACTCGCCTTACTTGGGTCGTGGTGGCCCGCCTGCATCTGTTAAGTGTTCAGGTTCTGGCCTACATCGACGACTGCCTGGTTTGTGCTCCCATCCTGACCGCGTGTCGGCTCGCCAGGGATTTCGTTCTTTCCCAGCTCACCGGGTTTGGGTTTTAGGTGAACTAGCAGAAGTCCCATCGGGTTCCTTCTAAGGTTTGGTCTTGGCTGGGTCTTGTGTGGGATGCTTGGACTGCTTCCTTGTCTCTTCCTCCGGTGGCTCTGCTTCGTCTGCATTCCCGCCTTTGTTTCTGAGGGGCTCCCGCGTAGCGTGGCGGTTGCTCGAGGGTTTGTGTGGGAGTTTGAAATTTGCCATGATGGTCTACCCGCCAGGTCAGGTGTGGCTTCGTCAGCTGTTCTGATTCTTTCGGGGATCCCCCTTCTGACTCTCTCGCGACCGCTGGGTTCAGCCTCCAGGGGCCTTGCGTCGGTTACTGTGTCGCCGGCTTCCTCCTTGGGTTTTTTGGGCTTCAGTGCCTTGGCGTCTACCCGAGCCCTCACTCGATGTGTTCACGAACGTGTCGTCTCCTGTTTGAAGCTTTGTGACTAGTGCTCACTAGGCTGGCTAGGGGCAGTGGGTTCCATCCCTCTGTCTAGCTCACAGCATGGCGTGGAAGTTCGCGGCTGTGTGGATGTTGCTCCATAGGATTCGGGTCTCTCGCAGATCGACGGTCCGGCTCCATTTAGACTGTTTCCCGGTTGTTCATTACCAGAACCACGGGGGTTCGAGGTGGTCCTTGGCATCGAACCAAGGTCGCTGATCGCTGCGAGTGATTCGTCTGGTGAGTTCTCGGGATTTGGCTCTCCTGGCAGTTCACATTCGGGGGGGGGGGGGGGGGGGTCCAATGTCCTGGCAGATGGCCTGTCCAATGTCCTGGCAGATGGCCTGTCCTGATTCATTCTATGTCCACGGAATGAATGGTTGACACCGACTCGTTCTGTTGGCTCTGCCGGGCTTTCAGGCCTCCGGAAGTGGATATCACCTGTGTCGGCGTGGTTGTGGCATCTTTTGGTATTTGTGGCGGCCTTCCCCAACTGTGAGGCAGTCAGGGTCAATGCCTTCAGGCAGGACTGGGTGAGGTGAGGTTACCTGTACCTCTTTCCCCCGGATCAGCTGTTGCTCCAAGTTCTGGCCCGCTTGGAGACTTACCAGGGAAGAGTAGTCCTCTTGGCTGCTTGGTGGCCAGCCCAGCCTTGGTTTCAGGTGCTGCTAGCTCGGTGTCTGAACCTGACGGTCTTCCCGCAGCTCCGCCTCTCAGAAGATTTGTCCTGCCCGATACGAGGCTGGTTCCCTCGAGTCTTTGCGTCTTGTCTTTCAGACTCGAGTTTATCACCATTTGTATGGGGTGCAGGTGGCTTCGTTGCTCGTCTCCCATCTGCATGCCTCGTCTTGGCAGCAGTATGAGGTTTTCTGGTGGTCCTTCTGGTTTATCCTATCACTGCATTGGTATACTTCGGTCTCTGATAGGGTTGTTTTGACTTTTCCTATCGTGGTTGTGTCAGGACCGTCATCTTATGCCAAATACTGTCGCCTCCTATCGTGCGGCGCTGGTGGAGCTGCTCCAGCTCGCGTTCGGTATTGATGTTACGTCTGCTCTGTTCTGCAAGTTTTCTCGTGTGTTTTTTCACCTCTGGCCTGCTCATGCAGCGCCTAAACGCTCCTGGTCCTTGCACTGGGTGCTCTCTTTCCTCTCTTCTCCTTGGTTTGTGGTGGCCCCTTCAGTTCAGGATTGTTTTCCAAGGCTCTTTTTCCTGTTAGCATTGGCCTATGGGGGTCGGGTCATGGAGCTTCATGCTCTCCTCCGGCGCAGGGATTTCTGCTCATTTGGACCTGGTGGTAGGTTTGTTTGGTTGCAGCTGTCTCCTTTTATTCTGGCGAAGAATGAAATGGCTGCTTTCCGGAGAGGTCCTTGGGTTGTTGATGGTTGTGATGCTTGGTTGGTCAGGCTGGGGGTGCATCATGTCTTGTGTCTGGTTGCGGCTCTCCGCCGTTATTTGCCAGCCACGGCTTCAGTGGCCGGGGATGTGCTTTGGGTTGATCCCATTTCCCTTCTTCTGTTCCCGGGCTCGGGTCTCCTAGGGCGTCCGCAGGATTATTTAGGCTAGCCCGCCTGCGGTCTATCCTCGTGCCCATGACGTTCGTAAGTTTGCTGCTTTGGCTGCCGTCTTTGGCAACATGTTTTAGGTTGACATTCGGGCACAGGATTTTTGGAAGTCGAACAGGGTCCTGGCCGCTCGCTACCTTGTCAATGTCCCTGGTCCTCATAGGGCCTGCATTGCATTGGGTCGGCGGTTGTAGCCAGTTGTCTTGGCTTCATGTTAAAGAGTGAGGAATGACCGCTGCCAGGGTAAGTCCCTGTTTTTTCCTTGTCTTTGGGTAGTTGGCTCCATGGAACCGACAAGGCTCCCCCCAGAAGTGGGGAGTAATGAAACGTCCCTGTAATGAAACGCCGTTTTCTGGGTGAGTCCTGAAGGCTCCCTGGCATCCCTCCCTCCCTCTCAGTCAGCGGTGTTTTTGCGTATCATGACATCCAGCCTAAGAACTGAAGGGTGGATCGTAGGCGTGGGAGTCTGGGGCTCCCCCTCCGAGGGAGGAGGGAGGGTTTGCGCAGACAGCGTCGCGGCAACATGATGTCATGCTTGTTTGCTAATTTTCGTTTGGAAGTTCTGTCCACTCATTCGGCTTTTGACAGCAATAGTTTCACCAGAATAGGGGTTTGTTTTGGGGCGCCTACCTTTCTGGGTGTCAGATCCGGTCGATGGCAGACATAGAATGCTCCCAACCACACGGGTTTCTGCAGGCCATTGCTCCTCATCCCTCTCTGAGGGGGCCAGGTTATGGTCGTGGTCCCTGGTAGGCAAGAACTTCATGCACATTAACTGATGCCAGAAAGTTATACATATCCATATCAGCCTGGATAGCTCCGGGGAACCGACAGGGCTCCCCTCCCCACAGAAAGATGATGACAAAATACAATATCCACTCGATTTAATGGCCTATATGGGGCTGTACCCTGGTCGTTATTTCTGGAGCTCCGGTATTTCCGAAGTTAAGTGTCGGTAATTTTTCAAGTAACATTCAGGTAAGATATATTTTGTGCAGACAGCCACTGCGTCCACCACTCTAGTGCCTTCTATCCTGTGACGTTACAGATTCAAGGCACATTGCTTTGATTTGTCATGAGGCTGGAGTATTCATTCCGTGACTGTTGGACATATCTGCACAATCAAGGAACATCCATTTACCATGTTGTCTCCAAATGCACTCGTTGTGTCAGTGATGGCTGACTGGTGGGTGGATGGGCAGGCAGGCAGGCAGGCAGAGCTTGGGAGGGAGAGGCAAGGAGGGAGGCAGGCAGAGCTTGAGAGGGAGACAGGGAGGGGAGAGGCAAGGAGGGAGGTATGGAGGGAGAGGCAAGGAGGGAGGCAGGCAGGAAGAAGCTGGGAGGTAGGCAGGGAGGGAGGCAGGCAGGCAGTGCTTGGGAGGGAGGCAGGGAGGGAGAGGCAAGGAGGCAGGCAGGCAGGCAGGCAGGCAGAGCTTGGGAGGCAGGGAGGGAGAGGCAAGGAGGCAGGCAGGCAGGCAGAGCTTGGGAGAGAGGCAGGCAGAGGCTGGGTGGTAGGCAGGGAGGGAGAGGATGGAGATGGATGATAGGATGGAGATTGATGGATAAATGGATTGAGGGAGGAAGGGAGAGAGGGATGGCGCGATGGACGTTGACTTGAGGTGAAGCAGAGACAGCGTGTGTATGGGAAGTATGGGGGGGTGGGGGGGGAAGTGTGTCAGTGGTGGGGAAGGGACCGGCTCACTGATAAGCCTAACAAACTTGACCCAGTTAACCAGATGTTTCTTAACTAAATTCTGGATGTTTTTCCATCCAGAATTTTCCATCTGGTTTGAATATTCCTAATATTATTAGGATAATAAAAAGTTTTAAATTGTTTCATGAATGCTTTTTTGTATTAGATGGAGATTCTCCAGGCTGTCGCTGGCTGGCTGGCAATCTACTGAGCCATTTCCCAGAAAGGGTCTTGAGGGGGGAGGTAGGAAGTGAGGGAGTGGGGGAAAGCAGGAGTGAGGGAGTGGGGAAAGAGGTGCAGTGAGGGTGAGGGAAGGGAGGATAGAGGTAGGCAGCCTGCTTGCCATACGAGGACCTCCCTGATGCCAAAACAAACCCAATACCAACCTTCGGTAATATCGACCGCCAGACCGTTATGAGGCTCTAAATACCGGTCTCCCAAACCGGTCGTTATTACCGGCAGATTGGTAATAACTCCCAGGTTCCCTGCGCTTCTGCGAGGGAGCCTGGTTCTCACTCTGTTCCCTTGTAGGCCAAAGAGAACTTCTACAACAACTGTGACATATTAGTATAGAGGATTTTCAGCAAGATAGCTTCAGGTAGCCACTGGGGCACCTCCAGAAAGAGGCATTTCATTACATTCAATGCTTGTTTTTTGTGTTAATGCTTATAGGAAATTGCATTTGATAGTTAAAAATGTATTACAAAATGTTAGCAATTTCATTAGGCATCAATCTTTTGCAGGACTTGGCTCGGTCACTGGCCATGAACTGTCTTGTATTCAACTGTTCTGATGACTTGGATTTTATTGCCATGGGAAAGTTCTTCACTGGAGTTGCTGCATCTGGAAGCTGGGCTTGCTTTGATGAGTTCAACAGACTTGAGGTTAGTGAAGAGTAGAGGTCACAGTGAAGTGTCTGAAACGAGTGCATGTTTGGCAAGTCTATTTAACGTAGAAATTATTACCATTATCAATGACTGGGTGACTTGCCGTAACTCATAGGGTAGATCATCATAGGTTCGTAAATATTAGGTTAGGCTGGTGAGCTATGCGAGTTAGAACTCGGTTGCAACTCTCACATAATTCAGCATGGCGGAGGAAACTGCCTCTTTCTACTTGCCTTCATGTTACATCACCTATAAGTATAACATATCACTCTGCATATCACCTATATGCCAGCCAACCCAGACGTATGTCTGGAAAGTACCCACCGTCACCCTCCACCCAGCCCCAGAACCCCAGGCAGGTGTTCCTGCTGGCTCTGGTTATCTGTGGGTGACTAGCAGTTATGCTGCTGACCTCCAATTCCAATCCTCAGTGACAGAAGATGTGATGTCACCAGCAGGAGTATAAGTACTCCTGACCCCGCTCACCACTGTAGTTCTTTTCACCTTTATTGTTTTGTATTAACGTAAGTTCATTCATGTAATTTACTGTTATTATTATATACTTTCTCGTGTGCTAGCCAAGTGTATGTGAACAGATAGTTTCAGATATTATTTTTCATGTGTTTGTTCATATTTAATATAAGAGTAAATTGCATTAAGGTTTCATCTGATTGTTCATTATATCCAGTGCACTGCAAGGGCCAAAGCAGCACTTCTTTTATTAATGCGAGGTGCGAGCCACATTACATCTGCCCAGTATAGCTGCGCTACTGCGTCACGTCACACAACTAAAAGTGTTTTAGAAGTGGTGTCGTAGAATTGTCTAAACTATCTGAAAAACAAATTTCACCACAATGGTTAACACATACTACATTACAGTAATAGAAAACAGCCCTGCAAATTTGCCATGTACAACAGCTGATCGGCATACCAGTTGCACCACCAACACTAAGCGGCTAGTTGTTGAACTATGGGTTCGTGGGGAGGAACTATCATTTATATTTTACAATAATTTAGCGTATATTTCAATATTTTATTTGAGTAAATGAAGAATGGCAAGCACATCTTTTTGTT
Source organism: Procambarus clarkii (assembly GCF_040958095.1). Classification (NCBI taxonomy): domain Eukaryota; kingdom Metazoa; phylum Arthropoda; class Malacostraca; order Decapoda; family Cambaridae; genus Procambarus; species Procambarus clarkii. The sequence continues at coordinate 7,171,565 of NC_091213.1, forward strand.
TATACAATCATATGGTACAACTTACTGGTAAGAGTTTATGGAAATTCTTTCAGCAGTATTTGTCATTTGATATTATCATTCTATATTACCAGTATTTCTGTGAAAAGTTTTTATCATTGTGTTTGCGCTACCAAGTGCATGTTGTAACCTTTGAGTAATACCAATAAAAGAAACTTGGGCAATAGTTTAGCAGAGGTAAGAGGTTGACATGGCTGCTGAAAAAACTAATTCTAACACCTTGATACCTGGTTGATACCTGGTTGATACCTGGTTGATGGGGTTCTGAGAGTTCTTTTACTCCCCAAGCCCGGCCCGAGGCCAGACTTGACTTGTGAGAGTTTGGTCCACCAGGCTGTTGCTTGGAGCGGCCCGCAGGCTTACATACCCACCACAGCCCGGTTGGTCCGGCACTCCTTGAAGGAAACAATCTAGTTTCCTCTTGAAGATGTCCACGGTTGTTCCTGTAATATTTCTGATGCTCGCTGGTAGGACATTGAACAACCGTGGGCCTCTGATGTTCATACAGTGTTCTCTGATTGTGCCCATGGCACCTCTGCTCTTCACTGGTTCTATTCTGCATTTTCTTCCATGTCGTTCACTCCAGTACGTTGTTATTTTACTGTGCAGATTTGGGACCTGTCCCTCCAGTATTTTCCATGTGTATATTACCACCTTAACCTGATGTGGTAAATATTCATTAAACAAGTGTGTATACTTATGAGATACCATAGTTTTTCTTTCCATACAGTAGGACAGGGAAAGTGGTGCCTTATTTTGGGGGAGTCGTCTTATTCAGTGAATATAGGCCTAAACCTGAATTCTCAAAATTTTAGGGGTTGATCTATGTGCTAGATTGACTTTTATTCCATCATATACAGCATACCTAGTTTTCAATGACTCTGATGCCTCGGTCCATCCTGGGAGCTTCCATCAGGAAATTGTGACAGGAAAAGTTTCTCCATGAAGTTTCGCCGCACCGCCACCTATGCGGCGACCGGTTCCTGTTGCCTCTGGGGACGTCGTACTTTTGTCCCTGTTTTTTTTATTTTCAATTGCCTGATGGGGGTCTACCTAGTGTGGCTATAGTTCCACTGGTAGTGTTTGGTGGCCCTCTGCTAGGCCCCTGTGATTGTACACATCGCAGGGGTTTTCAGTGTTGGCATCTACCCCTTGTTAGTTTTAGGTGTTTACCGGTTAGCAACACCTTGCCCGGGCTTCCTGTAGCAGTCAGCCTACGGGCCCTGAAAAACCCTGTTGGGCCTCGGTGGATCATTGAATGTGTCTTCTGGGTTCCAACCCGTCTTGTGTGGGTTCATTGGTTGCTGTGCCCTTGTCTCCGGGTGACAGTCGCCACTTATACCTCCATCATGCTGCCTGTTGGGTCATTGACACCTTGACCCGGAGTCTTGCGAGTTGTTCTCTGCTTGTTCTCCAGTACTCTCCTGGTGTTATTGCTGTTCAGAGTACAGGCGGCATCCGTGTTGCAAGCTAGGTTTAGGTTCCTGCCACGCTCTAGGTTGGTTTCCCACTCGGATGCCTTAGGGTCATCCCGTTTTGGTTAAGTGCTGTTCGCCCTTTTCCCTCCTTGTTCCCGGCTCCTGACCGACTGCGGGTTTTGGGGTCGGGGCAGGGTTTAGTTAGGGCCGAGAGACTGGCGGGGGCTGCCCCGTTCAGGTTGGGGACGGAGGTTTTCCAACCTGTTCCTCCTGCCAAGGTTTTTGGGTCTTACAGCGACCCTTTCTTGCTGCCTTTCCCCCTGGACTCTTCCTTTTCTTTAAGGGCGGAGGGTGTGGAGGACAGCTCTACTCCGGGGCCTCTGTTGCGGATTCCCGGGGCTGTGGGGTATGCCTGCTAGCAGTTCTGGGGCTGTTTGCCCCTGCCTGGGTTTTCTACTTCTGGGCAGAGTTTTTTTGTCCATCTAGTCTGCTTGCTTCCCACATTTGCTGGCGTGTTTTTGGCTCTATTGCGCCGGTCACGGCCCCCTGTTTCTGGTGCCCATTTTCTTCTGTCGGTTTCCCAACGTGGCCACCAGGGCGGCGTTGCGGTTTGTTTACATGCTCCTGGGTGTATGAGCTAGTGTCTTGGGGGAGTTTTTCACCTCTTTCAGGGGGTTTCTTTGCTTTTCTGGTGTTTTCTGCCTGTCTTCTGTTCCTCTGGGAACGCTTGGGTGTTGGTTTTCTTTAAAACCTCTCCGAAGGGGCTTGGTTCTGGCATTGGTCCCTGGTAGGTCTGAACTCCTTAGCTAATGTCCCAGTCTAATATAACATACATTAGCCCGATAAGCTCCAGGGAGTCTCCGAGGCTCACCCAGAAAATGGCGTTTCATTACATTCAACGCTGGTTTTTTAGAAAATTCCTATTTTGAATTGAACAGCATGTTTAAATTTATTAATGTGTCTTTGGGCTAGACCACTGGATGAATGAACATAGGCTGAGGATGAGTTGCTCTCAGCATGCCTATTGTACCTCTGCTTTTTAATGGGGGCAATTGGGCACATCCTGCCATGCACTCTGGTCATTGATGTTATTATTTCTTTGTGCAGATTTGTAACCAGTCCTTCTAATATTTTCCAAGTCTAGATTATTATGTATCTCTCCTGCCTGCGCTCCAGGAAATAAAGATATAATAACAAGCAAATTAAAAACAAGCAAATTAACTTGGTTTAGTCATGATTGGAATTTTGATAATAGTTGCACTTTAAGGATTTCAGTGCTCCACTAATATTAACTGTATTACAGGTGGGAGTATTAAGTGTAGCAGCCCAACAAATCCTGACATTGATAAGTGCTAGACGGGAGTTCAAAGACACTTTCAGCATGGAAGGGGGGCACCCTCTTGCTCTTAACCCAAAAGGTTTTATTGCTGTGACAATGAACCCACAGTATCGGGGTCGTGTTGCACTCCCTGACAATCTTAAGGTAAGTTTTATATATTGTACAGTAATGGTATTTCTGAGAAAGTTTCCTTTAGATGCTCTGTAACCAGGTATAAAATTATTTTTTCTGTGGGGAGCCCCTACGGCTCCCCCACATTGGGGGGTTCTGCCTAGTGGGCCTATAGTTTCCCTGATACTGTTTTGGTGGCCCTTTGCTAGGCCCCCGTGCTTGTACACATCCCAGGGGTTTTCAGTGTTATCATCTACCCCATGTTAGTTTGGGTTTTTAAACCGGTTAGCAACATCTTGCCCAGGCTTCCCGTAGTTGTTTCTGTTTGGGCCCTGGAAACCCCTGTCCGGGCTTGGTGGACCCATGGATGCGTCTCCCGAGTTCCAGCCTTCCTTGTGTGGGTTTGAAGGTTGCTGTGTGCCCTTGTCTCAGGGTGACAGTCACCTGTTTTGCCTCCATCATGCTGCCTGTTGGGTCAACGACACTTTTGACCCAGAGTCTTGCAAGTCGTGTTCTCTGCTAGTGCTCCAGTTTTATCCTGATGATGTTGCTGTTAGATACAGGCAGCATCCGCGTTGCATGTTAGGCTTAGATTACTGCAACGCACTAAATTGGTTCCCACCCGGATGCCCCGAGGCTGCCCCGTTTTGGTTTTCGGGAGCGGGACCTGGGGGCATTAGTCGCTTTGAATTTGGCTCCTTCCACGCTCCCTGGTCCTTCCCCTTTGGTTCATGCTGCACCTCCTCCCTGTGTGCGGCTCCCAATATTCTGAGGGTTTCGGATTCGGCACCGGGTTTAGTTGGTAATGAGACTCGGGCGGCTTCAGGGGCTTCCCCATTCGGGGTGGAGACAGAGGCATTTGAGCCGGTTCCTCCTGCCGAGACTTCTGGGTCCCACCAGCAGGCCCCCTACTTGTCTGCCTTTAATTCAGGAGTAGAGGGTTTGGAGGACAGGGTCTGCCCCGGGTCCCGACGGGGGGGAATGGATCTTGAGGCTGGGGAGGAGTCGACCTGGGGGCCTTGCGCTCCCTTTGACCCAGATTGGGTGGTTTTGCCTTCCTCACGGGGCTTATTGTTGCAGGGGGATGGGTTTTCTTACCCCTTTTTCCTGTACGAGTATGATTTAGGTTCAGCTCCTCCCCAGGTTCGGTTCCGGGCTCCTTTGGGTACCTTGGCTCCGTCTTTCCAGAGATTTCCTACTTCGCGTATCTTCGCAAAGGAGGCTCTGTTCCGCCTGGATACGCTGTCCTCTTGCAGGGTTTTCTTTTTGTTTGACTGCCTGGTGGGGGGTGGGGGGTCTTCCTTGGTTATATTCCCCTGTGTACCGAGTATTTTTCTCTATTCCGGTGGTACCCCCTTCTTGGTCCCCGTGAGTGTACACGTCTCGGGGGTTCAGTTCTTAGAAAGTAGTTTGGTAGACTTAGGCGCCGGTTAGCAGTACTCTGCCTGGGCTTCCCTGAGCATGAGTTCCGTCACAGGACCCTGGGAATCCCAACGGGGGCACATGGGTCCGATGGATGTGATCCCCGAGTCCCCCTTCGCTTTGTGCGAGTTTGACGATTGCTCTGTCCCTTTGGCTCAGGGTGACTTTCACTGTTTTTACCTCCGTCTGCTGCCTGTTGGGTCTTTTTTTTTTTTTTTTTATCCAGCCTCAGAACTGAGGTCTTAGGTTGCTGGCACAAAGGGTCTGGGGCTCCTCCTTCCCCCTCCCAGGGAGGGGGCTAGCTGAGCAGACAGCGGCGCGGCGACGTGGTGATGTCATGCTCGTTAGCTCGTTTTTATTTTGGGAGTTCTGTCCACTAGTTAGGCTCACAGTAGCAATTTCTTAACCAGAATAGGAGTTTGTTTTGGGATGCTTACCTTTCTGGGTGCTTGACCTGGTCGATAGCAGACATAGAATGCTTCCAACCACACGGGGGATTCTATTGGCCATTGCTCCTCGTGCCTCTCTGAGGGAGCCAGGTTCAGGCTCATGGTCCCTGGTAGGCCTAAAGAACTCCATACACAAGACTGATGCCAAAGTCTGACATTATCATATCAGCCTGGATAGCTCTTGGAAGCCTTCAGGTGTCACCCAGAAAAAGCATTTCATTACATTCAACACTGGTTTTATAATTGAGAAGAATTATGCATAGCAACAGTGAATACAGATGGAAGTGTCACATTGTGATCAATGAATGAAAGGCATTTAAATTTCATAAATTTAAATGGCGCAGTCCCCATGCCACAGTAGTAAAACACTCGCCCAGCTTTTCGTGAATGCTTTGGCCTGGGTTCGTATCCTGGTCAGGAAGGATTGACCGGGTGCAAATCCTTAACTGTAGCCTCTGTTCACCTAGCAGTGAATGGGTACCTGGTTGTTAAATGATTTGGTGGGTTCTGGGGAAAAATTAGGATTAAGGACCTGCCCAAAACACTATGCATGCTAGTCACTGTACAAGAATATAACAACTCTTGTAAATATAAATAAATAAATAACAAAATAAAAACAATTATTCAATATTTGTTAATGTTTGTGTCAACAGCTTCTACTTCGACCTGTATCGATGATGATGGCAGACTACCACTCCATTGCGGAGGTTTCATTGATGTCATGTGGGTTCTTGCATGCCCGTGCCCTTGCTTCACGTGTTGTCAGCATTATGAATCATGCTCGGCAGATGCTTCACCCTCACCACCACTATGACTTTGGTCAGTACTTAATAATTTTTATCTCAAATTCAAAATCATAAATATATCTTGTATCTACTAATCTGTTACTGAGCGTATACACTTACTGTATTAAATTCTCATCAATTTATTTATAGTGTTGGCATTATATTTGCTTTTAAAATAAATTACTATATATGATTTTTGCTATAACTTGTCAGTTTGATTCTGTAGTACAGTTTAATTATCAAAAGGAAACTTTTCTGGCAAAGGTATGCGAGCTGTGAAAACCGTCCTGATGGTCACTGGAAGACTGCGGATCTCATTTCCCGAGTGGTCTGAGACTGAAGTTGTTCTCCGAGCCTTAAGAGAGGTCAATCATCCTAAGCTGGTGGCTGAAGACTTTCATAGATTTGAAGACATTCTGGTAGACTTTTTCCTAGAGTTGCCACCCACACCAAAACCACCGGCAGACAGTCTTACTAATTGTATTGAAAAGGCATGTTTTTCTCTGACAGTAAATCTGAAAGCTGTTCTTATTATTTCATGTTATTACATTATTTCCTATATTTTCTAAAAAAAAAGAGTGATGCATATAAATTAAATATTAATTATGTCATTTCCATAAGATTTTCTTAGAAAATTTATCAAAATATTATGTAAGGTGATGTAAATATTTATTTATTTATTTATTTATTTATATATATACAAGAAGGTACATTGGGTTTGTGAGAATACATTGGATAGTACAGTATTTACACTCTTGTAAAGCCACTAGTACGCGCAGCATTTCGGGCAGGTCCTTAATCTAGCAGATAATTTTAAGTAGGTAATTTCAATCAGAATTGAAAAATGAAAGATACATTACAAGAGAAAAATGAGATGAGAGAGATAAGTATATTAAAGCACATTGTTATATTAAAGCTCTGATTGATTACATTGACAGCTTGATTAGTAATTTAAACAAGATTAATAGACACCATACAGCAGATTGACAGCACATATAAGACAGCAATGATCACAATGGTAAAGATGTTCAGAATGGGTACATAAAGATTGGGAGACTGGGTAGCAAAAGATACAGATAAACAAGATTTATAAACACCATACAACAGATTGGCAGCACATATAAGAAAACAGCAATGATCACAATGGTAAAGATGTTCAAATTGGGAACATAAAGGTTGGGAGATTGGGTAGCAATAGATACAGTGCAATTTTAAGGCAAAAAGTGAAAAACTATGAAGATGAAATTAGGTACTTTTTAGTATTGATTTTGAATGATGTAAAAGTTGGACAGCTTTTCAATTCAGTAGGGAGTGAGTTCCATAAACTGGGTCCCTTTATTTGCATAGAGTGTTTACACAGATTAAGTTTAACTCTGGGGATATCGAAGAGATATTTATTTCTGGTGTGGTGATAATGGGTCCTATTACATCTGTCTAGGAAGAGTTTCAGACAAGGATTTGCATTTAAGAACAGGGTTTTGTAAATGTAGTTGACACGAGAGAATTTGTGGAGTGAGATTATATTTAGCATGTTTAGGGAGTTAAACAAGGGGGCTGTGTGTTGTCTGAAAGCAGAATTTGATATTATTCTGATAGCAGATTTTTGCTGGGTGATGATGGACTTGAGGTGGTTTGCAGTGGTTGAACCCCATGCACAGATACCATAGTTGAGATAGGGATAGATTAGTGCATAATATAGAGAGATGAGAGCAGAGTTAGGAACATAATATCTGATTTTGGAGAGTATACCAACTGTTTTAGAGACTTAGTTATGTGTTGTATGTGGGTACTGAAGTTGAGTCTCTTGTCTAGGAATATGCCAAGAAACTTTCCATCATTTTTATTGCTAATAATATTATAATCTTTGTAATACAATACAGTTAACTCTTTGTTTTATGCACACATATTTTATGATCACACAAATGTTAGACAATTAAAATATTTTCAGTGGTCAGCATTCTTATTTAGATGAATTTGCATGTCGATGAAATTTATTAATAACAGGCTCTACACAGTGGATGTCCAACAAATGATACTCTGAAAGTGGATATCAGATCATATCTTGTTAAATATTTGGTTAATTTCTGTGGGAAGTCCCGTTGATTTCCTGAAGCTAGTTCGCTCCACCCCCTCCCCCCTCTCTAGGGGTAGGAGGGAGCCAGCTCTAGTCAGCTGGGCCCAACACCGTTCAGTTTTAGACTGGTGTGGTGGCCATCGTTGCTCTGGCTCCGGTTTTCCATTTTTGAATAGTGTCATTGCCTTTGAGGCTGCGTTCTTACACAGAAGTGTGCATGAGCCAGGAGTTTAGTGTACTGGAGTTGCATGTGCTCATGGTTTCATTCCCTGTGCACTTTGTAAGTACTACCCTTGTCTTGTCAGGGTTGTCTTCCCTGCGGCATTCAGGAAACACTCCCTTTAGGGAGCTTCCTTGCTAGAGGTGGGCCTCGCCCTTAAGGTAAGCCCGGTGGTCTGTGACTGTCTTTCTTTGGGTTGGAGTGTTTTTGGCTGGTGGGGTGCACTGTGGTCTGCACAACCTGTTATTAAGTTAGCACATGGTGCGTCGATTTCTCCGAAGTTGTTCATTTGCTGCGGTTTAGTATTGGGGAGGAGGGCTCTATGGCTATTTTGTCATTGGTGTTCTGTTTTCACTTGCCTCTTTTGCTTGGGGGGGGGTTCTGCCTTTTGCCATATTAGACCAGCCTAGGATGTGTGCGGTAGAACCCCCCTTTGCTGCCCACTTGGCTTTTCCTTTGACTTCGGCCAGTTTGGTTGCCTCTGTTGACGGGGTTTAGCTGCGTAGCAGACTCCAGTGTCTGGGCTTCCTGTTGGACTCATTCACCATGCAGGCGTTCGAAAACCCCTGTGGGCTCAGTTGTACTATGGATGCCTCTTCCAAGTCTGCTCTCACCTTGTGCAAATTTGTGCATTCATTACCTGTGCTACTGGGTGACACTCTTATGTTCTGCCTCTGTCATGGTGTTTGTTGGGTTGGTGACATCTTCAGCCCCAAGTCATGTGGAATTTGTTTCCCCTCATGTGCTCCATCTCACTCATTCTTCTGTAGAAGTCTAGAGGTATCAAGCAATGGTCACTTTGCTTCGCAGGTTTTCTGTTTTGCATCATGCCGGGTTGTGTGCCCGGTTGAATGCCTCGCAACTGCCTTGTTTGGTGTTTAGGGACTCTGATCTGGGAGTGTTGATTATTTAGATCATGGTTCGGTCTGTACCCCTTCGCCCAGTGGGCCGGTCTCACCTGGGCAGTCAGAGCCTCCTGGGCCTATTTCCATTCTGGGTTTTCAGCACCAGTTCTTGTCTTGCCTTTTTTTGGGTGACTCCGTTGACCCGGGCTCGTTCTCTCTCGAGCCACACACTTAAGTGTTCTCTGGATTCCCTACCGGGGTTCGGAGATTGGTTCACTTTCACTGTGGGGAGGCGAAGTTTTCTGCTGTTGTGTTTCCCATTTGGGCTGTTTTTGGCACCTCACATTTTCCTCCTTTGATCTGTTCTTTAGTCCATAGCCTTGGAGCTGATCACTTTAATAGTTCATTGGCTGAGTTCTCAGGGTGCCGTTCACATCCAGTGTGAGTCCAACATCCTGGCCGACTTTCTGTCCAGTTCTGTTTCTTCCACGGATTGGATTGTCATTCCGAATTACAGGCTTGCCGGACGTTCAAGTACCTGTTTGTAAACTTCTTCGTGTTGGCATAGTCTCATCATCTACCCTCATGCTACAGCTACATCTTTCCCTGACTGTGACTGTGAGGCCTTCGCAGTGGAAGCCTTTCAGCTGGACTGAAAATGCACCCCCCTGGAAATGGGGGGGGGGGTGCATTTATCTTTTTTTTTTTTTCCCCCAGGTCCATTCGTTGGTTTTTATTAGTAGTGGCAAGTATAATTAAGTTTTAAATGTGAAGTTTTCATAGGCCATCGCTCCCTGCGACTCTCAACAGGGAGCCAGGTTGTGGCTCGTAGTCTCCGGTAGGGCAATAGAACACTGCGACTGATGGCACCTGGTAGTGTGGCACTAATCAGTGTATGATAGCTTTAGGAAGCCTCTGGGGCTAGCCCAGAAATTGACATTTCATTACATTCAACGCTGGTTTTTTCATGGTTGTGCCTCTTTCAGAGGTCAGCCTCGTGACATACTTCTCTGGTTTGACTACATCTGCTCTTTGTGTCTGGTCCTTCATATGCATGTTTATTGCCATCTCTATAGTGATCAGGTGGCTTCGTTAATGGTGTCCCTACCTGTGATTTCTGCTGCAACAGCATGCGGTTTTGTGGCACTGTATTGTCTTCCTAGTTGTTCTTCAGTTCCTGAGTGTGGGACCCTCTTTATTGTTCTGGCTTTTTCTTGCTCAGCATCTCATACGGATTACTGTCTCCTCATGTCACTATAATTAATATATATATATATATATATATATATATATATATATATATATATATATATATATATATAAATATATATAAATATATATAAATATATATAAATATATATAAATATATATAAATATATATAAATATATATAAATATATATAAATATATATAAATATATATAAATATATATAAATATATATAAATATATATAAATATATATATATATATATATAAATATATATATATATATATATATATATATATATATATATATATATATATATATATATATATATATATATATAAAATAGATTTATTTATTTTGTTATGACCTGCTGACTTTATGGGTTCCTTTCCCAGTAGTGGCATAAATAAATACATAAATGTCACTGCTCCCTGCGCCTTTGTGAGCTGGCCAGATTCTGGCTCTGGTCCCCGGTAGGCCTATAGAACTTTGTGGCTGATGTGACCTAATAGATGGTACACTATCAGTGATAATAGCTTCAATGAGCCAATGGGGCTCACCCAGAAATTAGTGTTTCACTACTTTTGTTGCTGGTTTTATGTGCATTCATAGATATATTAACAGGTGCATAGTATATTGTATATGTACAGTATGTCCACATTATTCTGTACCTCTTAATGGTGATGTCTTTGCAGGCATGTGCTGACAATGGACTGCTGATAACTAATGAGTTTGTGTTGAAGATCTTACAGCTAAATGAGACTCTGAAGGAAAGACATGGTGTCATGCTTGTGGGACCCCCATGTGCTGCCAAAACAACCATAATAAAGGTTAAAGGATTTCAGGGACTTACGGGTGATAGGGAATAGAAGTGATTGTAACTGCAGTGAATGCAAGAAACAGTGGCAGTGATGATGGGGAATACAAGTAACTGTAGATGCATGGAATGTAAATGCCTCTAACAACCAGGGTCCAGATTCACGAAAGCAGTTACGCAAGCACTTACGAACCTGTACATCTTTTCGCAATCTTTGGCGGCTTTGTTTCCAATTATTAAACAGTTAATGAGCTCCGAAGCACCAGGAGGCTGTTTATAACAATAACAACAGTTGAATGGCAAGTTTCCATGCTTGTAAACTGTTTAATAAATGTAACCAAAGTCGTCAAAGATTGAGGAAAGATGTACAGGTTCGTAAGTGCTTGCGTAAGTGCTTTCGTGAATCTGGCCCCAGGATTATAAGCAACCATGGTAGCAGGGATTGCACATGCCTGTGAAAGCAGGGATTAAACATGATTTTAACACAAATTAATACAAGTAACTCTGATGAGGGATGATTGCAAGTAATTTTGATGGCAGAGATTACAAGTGACTGTGATGATTGGAATTATGAGTGACTGTGAGGCTGGGATTATAAGCATCTCTGATGGCAGGGATTAGAAACAACTCATGATGGCAGGTGTTACAAGTGATTGTAACAGCAAGGATTACTAGTGAATGTGATGACATGGATTACAAGCGACTGTGATGTCATGGATTGGAAGCCACTGTGACGGCAAGGACTACATGCAAGTGGTGGTGCAAAGGGCTTGAGAGTGATGGATGGATGCTTAGCAGGGCTAAGGCAGTCCTCCTGCCATCTGGTGGTTGGGAAGGGGGGATTCACTATATATGTACTTGTTTAGTATTTACCATAGTTTTGTTTTGGTAGTTTTGTGCTTTCCCTAAAAACATTTCTTAAAAGAGAGTTTGGGTGTCTTGTGGCCATTCATTTGCCAGTATGTAAGCTAGGGTAGCTAATGATGTAAGCCCAGAAATGGGCATTTCATTATGCTTAATACTCATTTTTTGTGATCGATTTCATGTTGCAGATTCTGTCCTCTGCCCTGAGTTTGATGGAGAGTGATCGGCCAATCATGATTAATGCCCTGAATCCAAAGACACTGGCACAGGGACAATTACTTGGCTCCCTAAGCCCACTTTCTCGCGAGTGGTTTGATGGCCTTATGTCTCAAATTATTAGGTTTGTCTTATTCTTATTTATCTTAAATGACGCTACACAAAGAAATCACAAAGGTGTGATGTATCAATGAGAGAATCATTTGGGTCATAAAGTGACTTGAACCAGCATTCCTGTGATTCCCAGTCTTAACCCATTCGGCCATGAGTAGTTTTTGTCATATTGTGGTCGAGTGGGTTAAGGCAAGTGTCTGGGAATCACTAGAATGCTGGTTCAAATTACTTCATTGCTGCAAATGATTTTCTCTTTAATGACACCATAGTTGCAGGGTGACCTTGATAATCTGGACAGTATATATCTCTTATGGGCCATTTATTATTATTTATTTATTCTTATTCCTCTTATTCCTCGTATGGGCCAATAGGCCTTCTGCAGTTACCTTTGTTCTTATGTTCTTGGATATATCCAGATAATATATCTCTCTGGATCCCTTGCAAATACTGTATTGTATAACTTTATAAACAAATATTGTAGGTTTCAAGAAAATTATATATACTGTATTTTTATTATATTTTAGTGATTTTTTAATATAAAAGATTTCATACACATTGAACTAATATTTAAAATATTTTCTGTGGGGAGCCCCTACGGCTTCCTGGAGCTCATCAGGCTAATGTACTTTATATTAGACTGGGACATTAGCTATGGAATTCAGACCTACCAGGGGACCAGCGCCAGAACCTGGCCCCTTCACAGAGGTATCAGGGAGCAATAGCCCTCGAAAACCCCCTTGTGGTTGGAGGTTTTCCTTATGTCATCGACCAGGGTTAGGCACCCAGAAAGGTAGGCATAACAAAACAAACCCCACATGGTAAGAAACTAAAACAAAAAACTGAACAGAGAGGTAGAAACTCCCTACAATTCCATGGAAACAAGTAAACAAGCAAACATCACACTTTACTGCCGCGCCGATCGTCCGCACAGCCTTCCCCTCCCCGAGAGAGGGAGGGGGCTCCCCGGACCTCACTGTGCCGGCTGCCTAGCACCGGTTCGTAAGCTAATGACAACCGAGACAGAGGCTTCTCTGGCCTCAAATTCCTGGGCGATGTTTGCTTTGTGCTGTGCTGGTTAGGGTGTCAAGGTGTTGCGCTTCCTGCCACCTTAACGGCGACCGGTTTCTTTTGCCTCTGGGGATGGTGTACTTTTGCCTCTGTGGATGGTGTACTTTTGCAAAGTTTTTCTTTTGTTTTGTTTGCCTGGTTGGGGTTCTGCCTAGTGGGCCTATAGTTCCCCTGATACTGTTTTGGTGGCCCTCTGCTATGCCCCCGTGCTTGTACACGTCACAGGGGTTTCAGTGTTATTATCTACTCCATGTTTGTTTTGGTTTTTTAACCGGTTAGCAACACCTTGTCCAGGCTTCCCGTAGTTGTTACTGTATGGGCCCTGGAAACCCCTGTTGAGGCTCGGTGGACCCATGGATGCGTCTCCCGAGTTCCAGCCTTCCTTGTGCGGGTTTGAAGGTTGCTGTGTGACCTTGTCTCTGGGTGACGGTCGCCTGTTTTGCCTCCGTCATGCTGCCTGTTGGATCAATGACACCTTTGACCCTTTGTCACCTTTTATTTGTGGGCCTTTTCGGTCATGTCATCTGGCCTGCAGTGGAGTTGGGTGACTTGTCCTCTGGGGATTCGGGGCTGATAGGACAGGTTGCTTCTCCTGCGTTTCCTCAAGTCATCTTGGAGTGGATGCGCTTGGGCATGGTCGAAACGACCCCAATCTATCAGGTGGGTTTCCCGCCTGTTTCCAATGCCGAAACAGGACTGTGTGGATCTGAGGTTCATTCTGGACTTGTCCCATCTGAACCCCTGGATTCCTTGTCCCTCCTTTCGGATGACTACTCTCTCAGGTCTGGCTTCTGTTGGAGCTGGGTGCCTAGATGGTGTCCCTGGACCTCAAGGGCACTTATTGGCACGTTCCTATTCATCAGGGGTTCAGGGACTGGTTAGGTTTCGTGGTGGAGCGTCAGGCTTACCACTTTTGTTGCCTCCCTTTTGGCTTGAATCTGGCGCCTCGCGTTTTCATACATCTTACCCGGGTTGTGGTGACCTATCTGCGTTTGCTAGGGATTCGGATTATAGCCTACCTAGACGACTGGCTGATGTTGGCTCCCAGTCGGTCTGCTTGTCTGATTGTCAGGGATGTGGTTCTTTCCCTGTTCACCAGGTTCGGGTTCCTGGTGAACTGGAGGAAGTCCCATCTGGTTCCGTTCCAGGTTTGGACTTGGCCGGGTCTTGTTTGGGATTCTCGAACCGCTTCCTTGTCTCTCCCTCCAGAGGCGTTGCTGCGGTCCCGCCGTAGGCTGTTTCTGAGTTGATCTCGGGTCACTTGACGGTTGCTCAAGCAGTTATACGGGAGTCTGAACTTCACCATGCTGGTCTACCCACCAGGTCGGGTTTGGCTTCGACATCTGTTTTGGTTCCTTCTAGGACGCCATTTCCACCTCTCTCGTTATCGTTGGGTTCATCCTCCGGGAGCCTTGTTTCAGTTGCTGCATCGCCGACTTCCTCTTCGGGGTTTTCGGGGTTTGGTGCCTTGGCACCTTCCTGAGCCTTCTCTCGATATGTTCACGGACGCGTCGTCTCTCGGCTGGGGCTTTGTGACCAGTGCTCTCCAGGCCAGCAAGGGACGGTGGGATCCATCCTTCCATCGGGCTCGCAGCACGTTTAGGGAGTTCACGGCAGTCTGGTTTGAGCTTCGGAGGGTTCGGGTTGTTTGGGGTTCAACCATACAGCTCCATTCGGACTGTTCTTTGGTAGTTCATTGCCTGAACTGCAGGGGTTCTCTTCGGTCCTTGCCTCTTTGGGATTGGTCCCTTCGAGTGGTTCGTCTGCTGGATTCTTGGGGTTTGGCTCTCCATGCAGTTCATATCTGGGGAATGTCCAATGTCCTGGCAGACTGCCTGTCTCGCTTCACTCTCCTGTCCACGGAATGGACAGTCGACGACGACTCGTTTCATTGGATCTGTCATACGTACTGACTCCCGGACGTAGACCTTTTCGCGTCGGTGTGGTCTCGGCGTCTCCCAGTCAGTGACGTTCGCGGTGGATGCCTTTCGGCAAAATTGGTCGAGGTGGGGTTACCTGTACCTCTTTCCCCGTCCAGCTGTTGCTTCGGGTTCTGGCTCAGTTAGAGACCTTCCCAGGGAGAGTAGTCCTTGTGGCCCCTCGATGGCCGGAAATGTCCTCACCTGATAATGTCCTCAATGCCTTGGTTTCCGGTGCTGTTTGCCCGGTGTCCGAACCCGGGACGTTTCCCGCGGCTCCTCCTTTTTCAGCAGGTTAGACCGGTTCTGTACGGGGTTTTGTTTGACCTTCTCCTCTGCTCTTCGCGTCTGGTCTTTTTGACATGGATGTATCACCATTTCTATTGTGATCAGGTGGCTTCGTTGCTGTTGTCCCACCTGAGAGCTTTGTCTCGGCGACAGTATGAAGTTTCCTGGCATTTTTTTCACCATTTTCTTGCTCTTCGTAAGTTGTCTTCTCCTTCGGATCAGGTTATCTAGTCCTTTCTTTCTTGGCTTTTTCAGAACGGTCATTTGATGCCGAATACTGTCGCATCGTATCGTGCAGCGCTGGCGAAGTCGCTCCAGCTTGCGTTCGGTGTGGACGTCACATCCGCCTTGTTCCGTAAGCTTTCTCGTGCTATGTTTCACCTCCGACCTACTCATGCACTGCCTGAGCCGTCCTGGTCCTTGGAAAGGGTGCTCCCTTATCTTTCCTCTCCTCGGTTTGTGGTGGCCCCTTCAGTCCAAGATTGCTTTTCCAAGGCCCGGTTTTTGTTGGCATTGGCCTCTGGGGGTCGGGTAGGGGAGCTTCGTGCTCTCCTCCGGAGCAGGGGTTTCTGCTCTTTTGGTCCTGGGGGGTAGGATTGTACGTTTGCATGCAGCCTTCTCCGTCTTTTCTGGCGAAGAACGAGACGGCTGCTTTCCGGAGGGTCCCTTGGGTCATTGATGCTTGGTTGGTTCGGCCGGGGGTGCATCATGTGTTTTGTCCAGTTGCGGCTCTTCACTGTTACCTGCCCGCCTCTGCTGGGGTGGCTGGGGATGCGTTTTGGGTTGATCCGGTTTCCCTCGTTTCCTGTTCCAGGGCTCGGGTCTCCCAGGTTGTCCACATGGTTAAGTCTATCCTGCCTGCGGTCTATCCTCACACCCATGACGTTCAGGAGTCTGCAGCTTTGGCTGCCGTGTTCGGTAACATGCCTTGGGCTCATATTCGGGCGCGTGAATTTTGGAGATCGAACAGGGTCCTGGCTGCCCGTTATTTGGTGAACGTGCCTGCACCTGGGCGTTCTTGTGTTGCTTTGGGTCACAGGTTGCAGTCAGTTGTCTTGACTTCGCGTTTAAGAGTTTATGGCGCCCGCCTCCCGGGTAAGTCCCTTTTTTCCTTGTCTTTTTGTATGTAGCTCCAGGGATCCGTAGGGGCTCTCCACAGAAAACCAACATTGATTGTAATGAAGTGCCATTTTTGGGTGAGCCCCAGAGGCTCCCAGGCAACCTTCCCTCCCACTGGTCGGTGGTTTTGTCGTGTTGGTTGAAGCTTGCCTTCCGAACTGGTGCTAGGCATCCGGCATGGTGAGCTTTGGGGTCCCTCCTCCCCTTCTCGGGGAGGGGAGTGCTCCGCGGACGAGCAGCGCGGCAGTAAAGTGTGATGTTTGCTTATTTGCTTGTTTCTTTGGGATTGTAGGAATTTTCTACATCTCTGTTCGTTTTTTTGTTTTTGTTTCTTACCATGTGGGGTTTGTTTTGTTTTGTTATGCCTACATTTCTGGGTGCCTAACCCCGGTTGATGGCAGATAAGGAAAACCCCCAATGACAAAGGGGTTTTCCAGGGCCATTGCTCCCAGAAATCTCTCTGAAGAGGCCAGGTTCTGGCGCTGGTCCCTGGTAGGTCTGAACTCCATAGCTGATGTCCGGTCTAATATGAAGTACATTAGCCTGATAAGCTCCAGGGAGCCTTCCGGGCTTACCCAGAAAATAGTGTTTCATTACATTCAAAGCTGTTTTTTTCTTTGGCAATAATATAAAATAACTTTATTTTGTATAGCACTTATCTTAAGAGCAGATTTATCTCTGTAAACTACCTGATCATTAGACTCATTAAAACTTGAATCTTGAAAACTTGAATTAGACTTGAAAACTTGAACATCTCTCTTATTTCCTACCAGAACTTTCTCCTGAGGAGGTGGTCTAAAATCTTTACTAATTTATTTCTAAAGTATTGTAAGTGCCAGTGCAACATTCCTCAGTTGAATTTTTCACACCTCAGCCATGATAATGTTACTAAACGAATTTTGCATTTTCGTCAATGTTATGATACCTCTTCTGTCTTGAATAGGCAGACTTTTCTTGCTGGCAGATATCCTAACAAGAATTATAGACATCTTAGAGATGTGGTCAGAGATAGGAGATGTTTGGAGTAAGGTGAAGAGAGGGGTGATGTTTAAAGAGAATGAAGGTGAGAAGGGGAGACAGGTGAAGAGGCAAGAGAGGGGAAAATTGGGAGATAGGTGTGAGATGGAGTGAGGGTGGATGTTGGGGGAAATTGGGGTGAAATGTGGGAAACAGGGAAGGGAAGGGGAGGCAAGAGAGGAGAGGGAGATCTTGAGGGGAAAAAATTTTGAGAGGGGGAATAGGGAAAGAGAGAGATGATTGATGGGGATGGGAGAGGATGTGGAGAAGGGGATAGGACATTTGGACACAGCCCAATACCCCTTCTAGTATTTCTATATGAAGAAGTTTGCTGTGGTAGTTTTCAAACTTTTACACCTGAAATTATGGAGTTTTCCATTTCTTTAATGAGTCTTTATTTTTTAAGCTTGAAAGATATTTTTCCTGAAACATTTTTCTTGACTTATGACAGGCATGGAAGGTTACAACGATGCTGGCTGCTGCTGGATGGTCCCGCTGATGCTTCTTGGGTAGAAAACCTGAACACTGCACTCGATGATTCCCGCAAGCTTTGTTTGCCATCTGGTGAAACTCTTCCTGTTCCTAATGATATGGCTATCATCTTTGAAGTCTTGGATTTGTCACAGGTTTGAAGTTACTTCTTGTTCTAGAAAGTAAATGTGGCTTCAACCTGTAGATTTTCAGTGTCAGTTTATGTCAAACCTAAATTAGAATATGGTTCCCACACCTTAAAATAAGATATTTTACCAGGACCCTGAAAATTAGGGTCCCGGTAGTACAGTCGGGTTCGTTCTCGACCCATAGTCGAGAATTCCGGGTTCGAATCCTGGGCAGGACAAAAAATGTTTCGCACATTTATTTCATCTAATGCCTCTGTTCACTTAGCAGTGAGTAGGTAGTCAGGAGTTAGTGAGCTTGTTGTGGAATTGCATCCTGGGCGGGGTCAGTAACTCATCCTCGGAGGAAGGGACCTCGATAAAAGCCTAACGCATATGAATGCACTCTGGCTTCCTTTCCCCAACACAATGAATTATTATTTTTATATCGAGTACTGTTTGAACTAGTCTGGTCCAGTAAGACCTCATCTGTGCAGTGAGGAGCTTCTCAAAATGCCCGATCAGGCACCAGGTAGACTTAGCGAGACAGTGGAGAATTTTAATCCATCCTTGAATTAACATGAAAAGGTATATACATGTATGTATGTGTGCAATATATAGCAGATTTATTTTGTGTGTCACTTGCTG
The DNA here is from genome assembly GCF_040958095.1 of Procambarus clarkii. Lineage (NCBI taxonomy): Eukaryota > Metazoa > Arthropoda > Malacostraca > Decapoda > Cambaridae > Procambarus > Procambarus clarkii. The sequence continues at coordinate 7,190,118 of NC_091213.1, forward strand.
CCAATGCTAAGAGCTGCAACATGGAATCTGGAGCAACCTGATACTGTATGCTCAAAACTATGACCTCCAGAAAGCCAAATATGTTTGGAGGTTAGGGGGGGGGAGGGCAAACCATATCACATTTCTTTTGCATACACTGTAGTAATATTTCATGCAGTGCTCCCAGCCAGTGAGATTAATTAACTACTAGAAATATAACTAGCCTAAACCTGTGTAATCTCTCATTGTCTAACTTAATAATAGTATGTATTAGCTTCGAGATAACTAAACGTTGGAAAACAATCATTTATTAATTGAGGAATACACTGTTAAATTTGTCCAGCTGTGATTATTTTGGTAATTTACAGGCTTCTCCAGCCAGTGTGTCTCGGTGTGGTATGGTATTTGTGGGCGATGGCACTGTAAACTGGACTGCCCTGCTACACACCTGGCTTCATGTTCATGCTCATGACACGTGGTGGGAAGAGTACTCCCCTCTCCTTAAAGATCTAGCCAATTGGCTCATCCCACCATCCCTGGCATTCTTACTGGAACACTGTTATTTCTTGTTGCCAATCACCGAGCTTTCACTCATCAGGTAGGCAAAAAGTGGTAAAATTCAATATTGTACTGTACAGTACACACTATTACAGTGTGACCTCAATTTTCTTCATGAATTCATATCTTTGGATGTCCAGATAACTGGAAATTAGAATAATATGAGAAAAATTGAGACATAATTTTTTTCTGCAATAGTATGCAAGTTGGTATATATTTTGAGATGTGACAAAAATATAAATTACAGTACTGTATTAGGGTCGGGGATGTGGGGGCAGTGACTGTATAAGTGGATCTGCCATGAGTGCAAAATGCTTCAAGTATACTTCTGAGTTAGATCCATTATGCTTTACTACAGAATTATTTTTTTTTTATAAAGTGAAACAATTAATGTACCTCATGTTTAAAGGTAATGTGTTTGCTAAGAGTATGAATGCATTATCACATTTTCTTCAGGTCTGTATTTCCGCTTACTGCAACACTGATACAGGATGTCTTGCAAGACTCGTCTATCTCAATGAAGGACAGTGCTAAGGTGGGCCCCATCTGGACCACAGCAGCCTTCCTCTTCTCACTCATCTGGTCTCTAGCTGGTGGTTTGAGCTCAGAAACTAAAGATGTTTTCAGTAATTTCTTTAGAAAACTTGCAATGGGTATGTTGGTAGACAATTTGTAAGATCTCATTAGGTATAATTATATACATTATTACAGTTTGGACATGTACAGTATACAGTATATAAAAGGTATTTCCATCAAAGGGGGGCACTTGTGGTGGTTTAGCTTTTGCCTTTTTCATTATTTCTAATTGATGCATAAAAACTCTCCTAATTGTTTTTAAATTGATTTCTTCGTAATGAAATCCATTATTAAAAGTGAGTGTCACTGAGTTTCAATAATTGTGATGGGCTGTGAGATTTATGGCAAGTGGTGCACAATGAGTGTTAGGCCCGGCATTGATAATGTATTTCACTTATTTATCTCTCAGTCGTAAAGGTTCACATTCTGTATTTGGCGGACAAGTCAACCCCAGGTTTTGGCGAGAGTGTTTTAGGCTTCAAATATTGACTCATATGCCAGCATATATGGTATACATATGATCTTGGCCTGACTGACTGGAAGGTGCATATCATACAGTATATATATGTTGTAGATTATTGTACAAGATTTAAAAGTTCCACGGCTACACGGGGCTCACATCGGCTTCCTCAGAGCTCCAGTAAACTTATAACATTTTTGTTTTAATTGTAGGCACCATTTGTGGGTGTGAAAGCCTCAGTACTGTACTGAGTGAGCAACCAAGGCTGGCACATGCATGATCTAACAGTATGGCTGTTCAGCTTGTGACTACAGCATTGCTTAAAAATGATGTCCAAATAAATAAAAGATAAATGTAACTGCTATTATTTAGCGATGATAGTATTAGAGAAGAGCTTGACTGATAAAAACTGTGTTCAATGTTCAGTTATTAGTGAACACAATGCTGTTCTTGATGTTCACAGCACTTGACAGGTAGCCACAGCACTCTCCCATTGTTTGGTCCATCTAAGCATCATGAAACGACTGCTCATGTTCCCTTACAAAATAAACTTGTGGTAAATTATTCACTTACAGGACTTAGTGATCATGATTATGATAATAGCAGCATTGTATTGAGAATTAGCGATGTACGTAGCATTTTGGGAGGCGTCTTACTGAGGTAACGTTATTGGCTGATTGGTGTGTGGTAGGCTATGCTGTTTGGACACACCATACCAGCTTAGTGGTTCATTATAGAGAATAAAAATGAAGATAGTTATATATATTATGATATATATATCATATAGTGTAATAAAAAGAAAAAACATTGTTTGATCTAAGAATTTAATGTGTCGCTTAATAGGAGCACCATACAGGTATTTTCTGGGGGGAGCCCCGTTGGCTCCCCGGATCTTTCCAGGCTGATATGCTAATGTCAGACTTTGGCATCAGTCATTCGTATGGAGTTCTGTGAGCCTACCGGGGACCACGAGCTAGAACCTGGTCCCCTTAGAAGAGGCACGAGGAACAATGGGCTATAGAAACCCCCATGTGGTTGGAAGCATTCTATGTCTGCCATAGACTGGGTCAGGCACCCCAGATAGGTAGGCGTCCCAAAACAAACCCACTATGCTGGTGAAAATTGCGACGAAAAGCCGAACAAGTGGATAGAACTTCCCTAATAGAAACGGGCAAACAAGTATGACATCACACGTCGTCTGCAGCTGTCTGTGCAGCTCTCCCTTCCCCGGTAGGGGAAAGGGGAAGCCCCAGACCCCTATGCCGGCAATCTACCTCTCAGTTCTGAGGTTGATGCTATAGGCAGCGGTCGTGTGCTCGGGCACCAGTGGTTGTTTCAGCACTGTACCTTGTGTCTTCCTCATTCCTCATCTTCCTTCTAAGCTTGTGTCCCTCGCTGCTGGTGCTGGGGCTGTTTTTCTAGTCCGTATGGCTTGTTCTGTATCTGCTTCAGGTCGATTGACCTGCGGGGTAATATGTGAGGGGATAGCTGGATTGTTTTGTTTGTCAGTTACTCATCAGGGCTTGATGTCTGTGAGAAGCCCTGTACAAGTTAGTTTACTTGACGTCTGTGAGAAGCCCTGTACAAGTTAGTTTACTTGACGTCTGTGAGAAGCCCTGTACAAGTTAGTTTACTTGACGTCTGTGAGAAGCCCTGTACAAGTTAGTTTACTTGATGTCTGTGAGAAGCCCTGTACAAGTTAGTTTACTTGACGTCTGTGAGAAGCCCTGTACAAGTTAGTTTACTTGACGTCTGTGAGAAGCCCTGTACAAGTTAGTTTACTTGATGTCTGTGAGAAGCCCTGTACAAGTTAGTTTATGCTTGTTTGTGTTGTGCTAACTGTCAGGGGATGTAATAGTTCTGATGTTACCTCGCCCCTCTCGTTACACATTGTTGTGTGGTTTAGTATGTGCTTCTTGGCTCTCTTACTGCTACCGTGCAGTTACCTTGCAGTGTTTCCAGGGCTTAGCATCCCTGCGGCCCGGTCGTCGACCAAGCCTCCTCGTTGCTGGACTGGTCGCCCTGGCTGTTTGACACGGCTGTGCACAGCTTGATGTATTACTTACAGCCTGGTTGATCAGGTAACTTTTGGAGGTGTTGATCCAGTTCTCTCTTGGTCACTGTGAGGGGTCGGCCTGTTTTGCCCCTTATGTGTCGTGGAAGTGTGTTGAACAGTCTTGGGTCTCTGATGTTCCTGGGGCTCTCTCTGAGTAGAGGGGCTAGGTTGGACTTTGTCCATGTTCAGTTCCCTGCTTTTGCACCTCCCCCTATGTTTGGTTCTTTCCTGGCTTGCCAGGTTTGGGTTCCTGCTTTCCTGGCTTGCCAGATTTGGGTTCCTGGTTTCCTGGCTTACTCTGCCAGTTGGCATTTTCTGGATCTTGCAGTGTCACTTCACGAGTCTCGCATTGGAACCACAGTGCCTCCGATTTCCTGGGAAGCTCGCTGGCATTGGGAAGTTTTCTGTACAGCAGATGTTCCTTCTCATTCCATGTTGGCTTGAGTTCCGGCTCTGCTTGCTCGGTGGACGCACGCTGCCGCGGCTCCACCTCTTCCTATGCTCGATCGGTCCATGGCGGGGCTGGTTCGGTTCTGCCTCGAGTATCTCACCATCTGTTGGTGGTCAAGTGGCTTCGTTGATGGTGTCCCACCTGCGTACTTCGTCTTGATGGCGGTGTGGGATTTTCTTTGGGGGTCCTTCCTTTTTCTTTTTGTCCCTTCATCGGTTTGCTGTTTTCTTGGCGTGGTCTGGTCCTTCTCTTGTGAAGGTTTAGGGCCGTCATCTTGCCACATGCTGTCGCCTTGTCTCGTGCGGCGCTGGTGAAGCCACTCCGGGTTGCTTTGGTTTTGGAAGTTGTCTCGGCACCACTTCGCAAGCTGTCTCTGGTGTGGTTCACCTCCTGTCTGCTCTTGTGCTGCTTGAGCTGTCCTGGTTCTTGGAGTTCATGCTCTTTTCTCTTCTCCTTGGTTTGTGGTGTCCCCTTCAGTTCCGAGTTGTTTTCCGAGGCTCTTTTCTTGTTGGCGTTGGCCTCCGGGGGTCGGTTTGGAGTGCTTCATGCCCTCCTCTGGTGCCTGGGTTTCGGCTCTTTTGGTTCTCTTGATAGGTTTGTTCGCTTGCGGTCATCTCCTTTTTTTCTGCCAAAGACTGGCATAGCTGCTTTCTGGAGGGGTCCTTGGGTTGTTTGATGCTTGGTTGGTCTGGCCGGGGGGGCATCGTGTTTTGTGTTCGGTTGCGGCACTGCACCGTGCTTGGCGTGCCACGATTGCCATGACCAGGGTCGCGCTTTGGATTGTTTCATGTTCCCCTCTTCCCTGTTCCAGGGTGTGGTTCTCTCGGGTCGTCCGCGGGGTGCTTCGGCCCTGCTGGCCTGCTGTCTGTCCCTGTGCCCACATAGTTCATTGGTTGGCTCTGCGTTCCTTTGTTGTTGTTCTTGGGCCTTGTCGGGCCTGTGATGTCTTGGGTTAGCAGTTGCAGTTTTTTGTCTCCGCTTCACCTTGGGGGTGTGCGTTTTCTGCCTCCCGGGTTAGGTCCCTCTTGTTTTCATCTTTGAATAAGTAGCTCCGGGGAGCCAACGGGGCTTCCCCCAGAAAACCAGCGTTGAATGTACAGTAATGAAACGTCATTTTCTGGGCGAGACCCAGAGGCTTCCCAGCATCCCTCCCTCCCCCCGGTCAGTAGTTTTTTTGCATGTTTTGATGTCCAGCCTCAGAACTGAGAGGTGGATTGCCGGTGCAGGGGTCTGGGTCTTCCCCTTCCCCCTACCGGGGAAGGGGGAGCTGCTCAGACAGCTTGTGACTTCTTACTCCTTTGCCTGTTTCTGTTTGGGGAGTCCTATCCACTTGTTCGGCTTTTCGTCAAAATTTTCACCATAATAGGGGTTTGTTTTGGGACGCTTACCTTTCTGGGTGCCTGACCCGGTCGATGGCAAACATAGAATGCTTTCAGCCACCCAGGGGTTTCTATAGGCTTTGCTCCTCGTGCCTCTTCTGAGGGTGCCAGGTTCTGGCTTGTGGGCCCCGGTAGGCCTCAGAACTCCATTCACATGACTGATGGCAAAGTCTGATATTAGCATATCAGCCTGGAAAGCTCCGGGGAGCCTCCAGGTCTCGCCCAGAAAATGGGGTTTCATTACATTCAACGCTGGTTTATTAATATAGCAACATTCCACACATTTATCTATATAAATTACTCAAATAACACACTATTGAATAATATTACTGTAAAAAAGAACAGAGATAAACCAGTCAGTGACATTGAAATAATTAGGTAATGATATCTTTGTGGCAAGTCCTGCTACACGGCTTGGCTGGAGGCGACTGGCCTGAACGTGTATTCTTTCAGCGACTGTATCTTGCAAGACTTCCTCACCCTATCATGGCCAAAATATGTCACATTTGATTTTTTTCTCCTCTGTGATCAGGAAATGCATTTTAACAATACAGTATTAGAAGTGAAAAAATTTGAATTGTTTTTCTTGTGCATAGCTGGGTTGTTGGCTATTAATAGCTGGGCCTCCCAGCAGTTAAAGAGGGTCTGCCCATGTTTGGATATCACTTGGTTAAGTTGTGCTTGTGCTTATGCATTTGGTGAGCTGTTGATAATATTCTACCATGGGCCCCTCCTCTTCCAATACCATCTTCTCTCATGGGTAAAGTCTAGCTGTGTTTATCTTAAAAATTTCTTCAGAAATGCCTGGTAATAGTGCCTCTAATGAGGCACTCTTTTGAGATAATTCAGGAGAGCTTCTGAGGTTGTTTCATTACATTTAAAGCCTGGTTTTCTGGGGAAGACCCCTTTAGCTGTCTGAGGATGTCTTGCTGAGCTTGCTCCCAGCTACTAGGTCACTTCAATCAGTCTATTTGGCCTATTGGACACCAGAGCCAGAATATAATATCACTTATCCCTTCAGAAGTGCAGAGAGTGAGTAAAATTCTGCCACCTCACTAAGAAAGCATCCAGCAAGTCAACAAAGCATTACAGACCACTGCCAAATACAAAGGAACCGAAGCCTCAAAAATTGGCAAACAAACTCTCCAATGTATACAAATGATTGAATCTCTTGACACTAGCTTGAACTAGGTACTAAACTACTTCCACAAGGGTAACCAGAGTCCCAACCTTCCCCTAACCCTACCAAGGTTGCTGATGTGCTTAGCTTAGGTCATCCGCTTTAGTGCTCCTGGGTCACCACTCGGTCGTGTAGGTCCCTCTACTTCTATGCTAAGTGTCATCCATCCTTGGGTTTTGTTGTGTGGGGGGGCGGGCCCCATTTTCATGTTTATTGTTCCAGTTTTAGTATTTACTTCATGAGTGTTTTCTACCATATTGTTGTATGATCTTGGCTCATTTTGCATCTGGAACTGCATGCATTCAGGGTTAATTTCCTGGCTGCTTCCAAGTGCTGCCTCTGAACTGACAGTGTTTTTTCCCTTGTGTGTTTGGGAGTTTTCTCTCTGGAGGCCGAGTCACCAGGGTGGAGTGTACTGCCTAGAGTGACACTTCCTGTGCCACTGTGAGAGGGGCCAGGTTCTGGCTCTGGTCCCCTGTAAGCTGAACTAAACTCTGTGGATGATACAATCTAGTAGTTGAGAGCCATGGGCCAGATTCACACAAGCACTTACTCAAATACTTACGAACGTGTACATCTTTCCTCAATCTTTGACGGCTTTGGTTACATTTATTAAACAGTTTACAAGCATGAAAACTTCCCAATCAATTGCTGTTATTGTTGTAAGCAACCTCCTGGTGCTTCGGAGCTCATAAACTGTTTAATAATTGGAAACAAAGCCGCCATAGATTGAGAAAAGATGCGCGTGCGTGCGTGTGTCACAAGTTCCTGTAAGCGTTAACTTCTACCCAAAATGAGCCACTTTGAGATTTTTTAAATATATATGCTATCCTGAACAAGAATTTGATAATATTTTACCTCGCACTGAACACCTCATTAATTAACCAGAGAGGGGTACATACCAGTCTTCCTTTCCGGTCACACAACTAGATGAGTAACGATGATGTATGGTTGACGGTGCTCCGTTGTCGCCTTCCACTTGGTGATGTACAGGTTCGTAAGTGCTTGCATGAATCTGGCCCCATCTTAACAAGATAGCTTCAGGGAGCCACCAGGGCTCATTCAGAAATTGGTATTTCATTACATTCAATGCAGGGTTTTTGGAAATTGTCTTATGAATACTATTCTACATATATCCACCTTCAGTTCAAAAATAACATGTAGGCATTCAGCTAAGTATCATTGTAAAAAAAAATCTTTAATGGAAAGAAGTGTTTAAATGAAGAATAGATTTGCTGCATCATTGTGTTTCTTTGTTGCCAATAACAAATACAGCTTTTCGTGTACAAAATTTCTCGATTAAATTTCTCAGTTGACAGATCTATGTATTTTTTAGGGTACAATGCAGATCATCCAGCACCAAGTTCTATAGGACAGATTGGTTGTCCATACCCTGCTGAAGGTAGTGTCTTTGATGTGATGTTTGATGCCAAGCAGCGGTCATACTGGCGCCCATGGACAGATGTTGTTAAACATGCTGAAATCACAGAAACTTCTCAAATTTCAACCATCCTTGTTCCTACTATAGAATCAGTCAGGTAAAACAAACTGATGCAGGCAAGACACTTCAATTTTGTATTTCATTTATACTTTTGCTTAGCTTCTCGGGCATGCAAGTTTTGTTTATAAAATATAATAATTATGATACTTGCATAATATCATATATGCATATTTGTGTCCATAGAATTTTTCTTGTTTAAAAAAAGTATTGAAACTGCTTTGATGTGGCTGCTCTATACCCAGGTTCAAAAGTAACTTCCATAAACATTCCACAAAAGTAATGGAGTTGCAAGAGCATGAGTCGGCTCTGAAGTTGCTGTCAAAACTCCCAGAAAGAACAGACTACAGAAGCTTCCACCGCTGGCACCTGAGGTATCCATGAGCCGAGGCCATTTTTCAACCTGAATCAACAGGGAAGGCTGGGAAGCTGCATGAACAGAAACCAGACAACTTGGCCAAGCAACTGATGGTGCAGGGGGAGCAGAGGAGGCTGGCTTGCACAAAATGCACACAAATAAGGGAAAGCACTCAAAATCCTCCCCCACATAGAAAAACTCGGAATTTATAACTTGTATGCTAGTGGAAGTCAGGGATTTGAAGTGCCTGTAATACACAGTATAGGTATGCAATACCATGGCCTGCCATTCCACTACCGAAAAGGTCAAAATACTCAACAGGCAAAATAACTATGAGAAACCAAAAAGCAGCGTTAAATGTAATGAAACACCCCTTTCTGAGTGTTGGTGGTTTCTTGAAGTTATATTGCTGATACAGCTTCCCAATGCTTAGCCATATTAGTCATAGGAGTCCTATTGGCCTTCCTGAGACCAGAGCCAAAACCTGACCCCCTCTCAAAAAGGCAAAGAGAGTAGGGGACTGTTACAATAACCCTCATCAAGAAAGCACCCAGAAAGGAAATGAGAACAATGCAAAACTACAGTACTTGATTCAAGAAAACAAAGCACCTAATTAGCCAAAAGACACTGTAAAAAATTACTAGAAACAAAAATGTTCATACTAAACTGGGTCTGAAACAAATACCTCGGCACCTGCACCAAGCCACCAGTCATCAGCAAGGCTGGTGTCCCACACCCCATGTTCATTCAGTTGCTGATGGGCTTTAAAAAAGATGCATCTGGGAAAAGCACCATGGTGGTTCTGTGAAGCTAATAGAGAGGAATGAAAAAGGGTCTTACCAAGGAGGAGAGGTAGCAGCTACAGTGTTGAAGAAACACCAGGTGAGGAAACTTGGCCCAGGGCAACATAAGCCTGAATGGGACCAGGAACATTTATCAAATACCTAGCCACCAGCCTTATTAAATCTCCAAAACCACTAAACTCAAATATCAGCTTACGACACATTAGTGAAAATGGCGGCCTAAGCCATGTACATACAAATATTGTTGGCCCAAGGATAGACATCAGGCTGGCTAGCTTTAATGACTCTGCAGGTAACTTGGGACAAATGTGCTCCTGGAACAGGAAACTAAGGAAACTGGATCGAAAGACAGTGCACCCACCAAAGTAGAACAGGTGGTGTGCAAGAAGTAATGAACAGCCTATATCATACATGACAAATAATGCACACTAGGCCGGATAAATCGAGGAACAATTACCAATGTAACCCCCTCCAGACGCCAACAGTCTCATTCTTCACTAAACAGGGAGATGGCTACAGGCAAAGAAAATATCTACCAGGACCAAAAGAACAGAAACCATACCTTCTGAAGAGGGCATGAAGTTCCTCAACATAACTACTGGAGGTGGGAGCCAATAAAAACAAAGCCTTGAGACAAATATCCCAGACCAACGGGGGCATCTGTGAACTGAGGGGAAGAGAGAAACCCCAATACCTGATCTAGAGAACAAGAACAGTCATGGGGGCAGCATTAGTTGGCTGGGGGGTGAAAGAAAGCAAAAGACAGATTAAGAGACAGCACTGAGGAATTATTGATGCTGAACACCAATGAAAGCAGTTTCACCAAAGCTGTATGATAAGAGGCAAAAGTATTCGGCATGAGGTGCTGATCAATAAACAACCAGAACAAGAAGAAAAGAACCACTGGAGCAGACACAGAAGTAACTCGGTTAAAAGAGACAGAGATGAAAAGAAAAGCACCATGAAACTTCACACAGTTGACACAATGAAAGACACAGGTGGGAGACCAAATCAGCCACTTGCACTACATATAAATGGTGGTAAACCTGCATTAGACATTCCACGTGTGTAGATAGGAAGAGAAGGTTGAACCAGCACAGTTCTTCACCAGACCAAGTTGCTGAAAGAACCAGAGCGTGGAGCTTTTAGCACAGGTTCTGATACTGGGCTTGAACTGGAAACTAGTGCTGACCAAAGGGCTAATAAGGATTACCTTGCCCAAGTACATCCATCTCCAACATGGACAGTACCCAGAGCATAAACTGAACTGGGGATTGAGGTAAATGAACAGTTACCAATGAGACCCCTCCAGGTGCCAACAGTCTCAATTTTCATTCTCCCTGTTAAGTGAAGAATGAGACTGTTGGCATCTGGAGGGGTCACATTTGTAATTATTCTTTTATATCAGATATAGAAAAAAATCCAAGTCACAGCTCGTGTCATCCTTTGCAGATGACACAAAAATCACCATGAAAATTACCTCTGCTGAAGACATTGTTAATATCTGCTTGTAGTTTTTCAAAGTTTTCGATTGGGCAGAAGAAAATAACATGATGTTTAACAGTGATAAAATTCCAGGTACTCAGGTAAGGCAAAACTGAGGATCTGAAGCATAATACAGGATACAAAACACAATCAAATCTGCCCATAGTAGGAAAACAGCATGTCAAGGATTTGGGAATAATGATGTCCGACGACCTAATGTTTAGGGATCATAACCAAGCAAATATTGCATCAGTCAGAAAAATGATAGGATGGATTACGAGAACCTTCAAATCCAGGGATCCCATCACAATGGTTGTACTTTTCAAATCACTTGTGCTGTCTCGTCTTGAGTACTGCTCGGTACTCACTTTCCCCTTCAGAGCAGGAGAGATTGTTGAAATAGAGAATACAGAGAACATATACGGCATGCATAGACTCGATAAATCACCTAAATTATTGGGATCGTTTCAAAGCTCTCCAAATGTACTCAGTAGAAAGGAGACCAGAGAGATACCAAATGATATACACATGGAAAATACTGGAGGGACCAGGTCCCAAATCTATACAGAAAAATAATAATGTACTGGAGTGAACGATATGGAAGAAAATGCAGAATAGAACCAGTAATTACCTAAGTGTAATTACATAAGTGTAGTTACAGGATGAGAGCTACGCTCGTGGTGTCCCGTCTTCCCAGCACTCTTTGTCATATAACGCTTTGAAACTACTGACAGTCTTGGCCTCCACCACCTTCTCACTTAACTTGTTCCAACCGTCTACCACTCTATTTGCGAAGGTGAATTTTCTTATATTTCTTCGGCATCTGTGTTTAGCTAGTTTAAATCTATGACCTCTTGTTCTTGAAATTCCAGGTCTCAGGAAGTCTTCCCTGTCGATTTTATCAATTCCTGTTACTATTTTGTATGTAGTGATCATATCACCTCTTTTTCTTCTGTCTTCTAGTTTTGGCATATTTAATGCTTCTAACCTCTCCTCGTAGCTCTTGCCCTTCAGTTCTGGGAGCCACTTAGTAGCATGTCTTTGCACCTTTTCCAGTTTGTTGATGTGCTTCTTAAGATATGGGCACCACACAACAGCTGCATATTCTAGCTTTGGCCTAACAAAAGTCATGAACAATTTCTTTAGAATATCGCCATCCATGTATTTAAATGCAATTCTGAAGTTAGAAAGCATAGCATAGGCTCCTTGCACAATATTCTTTATGTGGTCCTCAGGTGATAGTTTTCTATCTAGAGCCACTCCTAGATCTCTTTCTTTATCAGAATTCTTTAAAGATTTCTCACATAATATATAGGTTGTGTGGGGTCTATGTTCTCCTATTCCACATTCCATAACATGACATTTATTAACATTAAATTCCATTTGCCAAGTGGTGCTCCATATACTTATTTTGTCCAGGTCTTCTTGAAGGGCATGACAGTCATCTAAATTCCTTATCCTTCCTATTATCTTAGCATCATCAGCAAACATGTTCATATAATTCTGTATACCAACTGGTAGATCATTTATGTACACAATAAACATCACTGGTGCAAGAACTGAACCCTGTGGTACTCCACTTGTGACATTTCTCCATTCCGATACATTGCCTCTGATTACTGCCCTCATTTTTCTATCAGTCAGAAAATTTTTCATCCATGATAGAAGCTTACCTGTCACCCCTCCAATATTTTCCAGTTTCCAGAACAACCTCTTATGTGGAACTCTGTCGAAAGCCTTTTTTAGGTCCAGATAGATGCAGTCAACCCAACCATCTCTTTCCTGTAATATCTCTGTGGCTCGATCATAGAAACTGAGTAAATTCGATACACAGGATCTTCCAGATCGAAAACCATACTGTCTGTCTGATATTATATCATTTCTCTCTAGGTGTTCTACCCATTTAGTTTTGATTAGTTTTTCCAATACTTTCACTATTACACTTGTCAATGATACAGGTCTATAATTGAGGGGGTCTTCCCTGCTGCCACTTTTGTAGATTGGAACTATGTTAGCCTGTTTCCACCCGTCTGCTACGATTCCTGTACACAGGGATGCCTGAAAGATCAGGTGAAGTGGAATGCTGAGCTCAGATGCACATTCTCTCAGAACCCATGGTGAAACGCCATCTGGGCCAGCTGCTTTGTTCTTACCGAGCTCCTTGAGCATTTTTTCCACTTCGTCTCTAGACACCTCAATGTGTTCAATGTTGTTCTCTGGAATTCTTATTGTATCTGGTTCCCTAAAGATTTCATTTTGTACAAACACACTTTGGAACTTTTCGTTTAGTGTTTCACACATTTCCTTTTCATCTTCCGTGAATCTATTTCCCATTTTCAACCTCTGAATATTATCCTTTACCTGCAATTTGTTGTTTATGAATTTATAGAATAGACCTGGTTCTGTTTTACATTTGTCCGCAATCCCTTTTTCAAAATTTCTTTCTGCCTCTCTCCTCACTGCCGTGTAGTTGTTTCTCGCATCTTTGTATCGCTGGTATGTTTGGGGGTTCGGCCTCTTCCTGTATTGATTCCATTTTTGTGTCTTTCGGTCTCTAGCCCTCTCGCAATTTCTATTGAACCAATCCTGTTTCCTAGTTCTGCATCTCTGTTTTGGTATAAATTTTTTTGTGCCTTTATCATATATTTCACAAAACTTGCCATACATCTCATTCACTTCCTTGCCTAGCATCAAGTCTGTCCAATTATACTCACTAAAAAAATTTCTAAGGTCACCATAATGTCCTCTCCTGAAGTCTGGTTTTTCAACTGCTTCAACCTCCTTATTTTCTTCCAGCTTATAACGCATTGCATACTTTATTCCCAAAAAGACATGGTCACTTTTACCCAAGGGAGGAAGGTACTGAATGTCAAATATCTCTTCCTCCTTCCTGGTAAATATCAAATCTAGCATGGAGGGAACGTCCCCTTCCCTCATCCTCGTAGCTTGTTTAACATGTTGATACAAGAATGTTTCCAGGATGAGGTCTACAAATTTACAGGTCCAAAAATCTTCTGTTTTAGCTTCATATGCTTCCCAGTCTATGGATTTCAAGTTGAAGTCACCGACTATCAACAGTCGTGATCTATCGTTATCCGCTCCCACTATAATCTCTCTCATTATTGTTATAAGACCTTCACGTTTACTATCTAGCTCCTCCTTTGACCATGTGCTGCTTGGCGGTGGACTATATGCATTTATCATCATTAGTTTATCATCCTCATAGCAGATCTCTAGTGCTATTATGTCAACTTCTTGTGGATTGGCAATCATTATTTCCTTCACCTTTAGGTGTTCTTTTACCAGCACAGCAACGCCACCGCCTTTCCTAATTTTTCTGTCCCGTCTCCAAATTGAGTAGCCCCTTGGGAATATGACCTCATTTAAAATTACATCTTCAAGTTTTGTCTCCGTGAGTGCAACAATGTCTGGTGTCTGCAGCTGTATTACATCACTTAACTCCAGTATCTTCGATCTCACTCCATCTATGTTGGTGTATGCAATCTTCAGGAACTTGTTCCCCCTCTCCTTATTCTTCACTCCCCCTCTCTCTATTGATTTTGTTGGTTTGCCTTTATGTACCACTTTACTGGTTTGCCTACCCCTATCACTTTGTAGAAAAAAGAATTTATTTCTTCTTCATTCCTGCTCTCATTTAAATGTTTTGCCTCGGCGAGGTTCAGTTTCAGCTTCTCTCTGTCTTCTTTTGAAAGATCTCGTCTTAACGACCACCCTTTCCCATCCTCATCCCTTTGCAATTTTCTAGCATTCCTTAGTACTTCTTCCATCTGTTTGGCACCGTTTAGGGTGATCCTCAAAGGTCGATCTTTCCCTTTTACGTACCTGCCTATTCTCCTGTAGTCGCACACATTCTCTCTGTTTGTAAGACCTTCCACGAGGCCAACAATTTTATCTACTACTTTAGCTTCTTCTACAGCTCTTTCTGACCTAGATGTTATCGCCTTTTCTTTGCAGCCAAAAATGATCAGGGACTTACTCCGATCAACTGTGTTTTGCACCAACTTCGGGTTAGATGCCAATTCTTTCCTCACTTCTAGCCTAATGTTTGTTTTATCTTGGTTGCTGCAGTGTTTGACTTCCTTTACTGCTTCTTCTATTTTTTCCTTCTCCTTCTTTCCACCAGTGAAGAGCACAGGTGCCATGGGCACAATCAGAGAACGCTGTATAAACATCAGAGGTCTGCAGTTGTTCAACGTCCTCCCAGCAAATATAAGAAATATTGCCGGAATAACCGTGGACATCTTCAAGAGAAAACTAGATTTTTTCTAAAAAAAAAGTACCGGACCAACCGAGCTGTGGTGGGTATGTGGGCCTGCAGGCCGCTCCAAGCAACAGTCTGGTGGACCAAGCTCTCGCAAGTCAAGCCTGGCCTTGGGCTGGGCTTGGGGAGTAGAACAACTCCCAGAACCCCATCAAGCAGGCATCAATCAGGTAACTTTATTCTCAACTAGTCCAGCTGAATGGCATCTACTGCAAAAGCTTCATATTCAAGAAATGGTGCGACATAGAAGGGAAGCCACTGGTTCTAAGCCAAAAAGAACCTGAAAGTCCACCTTGGTGCTATTAAACATTATACAGAGCCAGTGGAAAGGTGCATCCTTGATGGTTCATGCCATGAAAATGGGACGAAACGAGAAAAGCCATTTGTAAGAAAGTTGGACACATAACTCCATACATGAGCAATTCGCAAAATTAAACCCTAAAGAAGCCAGAAGCAGAGTTACCCAAAAAGTCCAGCTCCAAAGATAAATCAAAACGACTCTTTGTGACTCAAAGATTGAACCACTGGAATCAATTTGAATGGAGCTAAATGATGAGGCTTGGAGGAAGACATATGTACTACAGGTCTTATCACACCACCGCAAACTCAAATACCATATTGTGCGCCAAATGGAGTGGGCCTGACCACTGACCTCGGTGGGAAAAAGTCTGGTGCGTGCTGGTCAAACCAACTTGTAGCAGAGGTGTCTGCAAACACGTCAATCAGTGAGGGAAGGTGGCACTATGAAACTGAAGTCCAAATATACCTGACAGTCCTAGTGATGGCAAGAAACAAAGAACCAGAGGAAACAGTACAATGCCGGAACCAAGCTGCCCAGGGGAAATATTATGTGGGCAAAGTTCAAGCTCCTGCACAAATGCTTGACCAACTGACGAGTCACCCAGAGGCAATCCAACACCAGACAACAAAGCAGCTGCAGGAGGCAGGAAAAGATATGCCGACCGAGAGACTCGGATGAAGCCCAAGCCAGGGAAGAACCAGATCCCTGGCTAGATGGCATCCAGTCCAACTTGGAGCTCAAGACAGCCAGTCATCGTAATAGGCCATATAACCTGAACCCCCAACTGAATTAGCCAGGTCACAGCTACCTGTGCTAACCTGGTAAAGATCTATGGAACCAGATTCAAGGGAAAAGGACAGAACCATGATGCCCCACTAAAAACCATAACCAATATCAGAACCTTGCATAAATAGTAATGGGCCAGTATACGTTTTGAGGTTTAGGGACATAATCAAGGAATTTGCCTATAAAACCAGCCAAACCTGAGGTAAAGTGATGATGCACAATGTTGAACAGGGAATGAAGCTTTGGTTTAGATTCTGGCCTATCTCAACGACTGCTTGATTTGGACTCCCAGTCGGTCTGCATGTTAGCTAGCCAAGGATCTGCGTCTTTCTTGGCTTGCCAGATTCAGGTTCCTAGTAAACCATTGGAAGTTCCAGTTAGTTTCATCCCAGATTCGAACCTGGTTGGGCCTTATTTAGGACTCTCGGGCGGCATTTCTTTCCCTGCCTTCTACATCTCTACTTTGCCTATCGAGGCATTGCTGTCTGGTGCTGGAGCGCCCCTGGGCAACTTATCGGTTGGTCAAGTGTTTGTGGGAACCTGAGCTTTGCTCTCATGCAAAAAGTGATGTGAAGAGAAAGTAAAGAATGATAACAGGAAACCTAGGGATTTTACTGGATAGAGGAGCCTGTGCTTCACTTAACAATATTTTATTGAGTATAATATTATGTCTGAACATTTTACAGCAAAGCTCCAACCTACCATCCAAAAATTTTGTAATGCTAATAACTCTTTCCAACAGATTAGACTACTTGTTAGATATATGTGGACGAGCTACAAAAGGAGTTCTTGTGGTTGGTGGAGGCCAGAGTGGACGAAGAGTAACTACTCTGCGCTACCTTCAAGGCCTAAACACATCAACAGTTGACACCACGATACTTCCCATCACCCCAGCTTCCACTGCACTATCTCTTAAGGTGTGGTTTATAAAGCCTTTTAGATGCCATGCAATAGATTGTCTAATATCAAGAAAAACAGATTTTGTTTTATTGTATGTATTAACTTAAAACTCATAACTAAATGTGACAAGAATCTGAAATAGAGTAGTGGCTATTCTGGCTGGTGTTGTGCCAGTCGCACAGCAATAAAAAAAAAAAAAAGTAAGACAAAGAAAATAAAACTGCTCGTGTCCTCTACACTGTGAGAGCTGATGGTGAAAACCAAAGAAAATAAAAAGAACTTTAAACATTTATCATAACATAAATTACTTTAATAACACAGAATAATAAGTAATAATTAATGAAAAACAAAATCCCCCTAAACACTTGGTTTTACACAAGATCAAAAAGAAATATAAATACGGTGAGTTATGTTAATCAAAAAAAGGGGTGCAAATGACTTTACACAAGAGCTGTATGTGTCTACTGTCTCCGGGAGGTGAGAGTAGATGTTACAGCTGAGAGTACGAAGTGTATTCTGATGACTGGACACCGGCAAGCTGTATATATATAATAAATAAATAAATAAATAAATGTTTATTCAGGTAAGGTACATACATACAAGAGATTTTACAAAAATTGATCGATTTATAGATAGAGCTAGTACATACAATGCCTAAAGCCACTATTACACAAAGCGTTTCGAGCAGAAATGCCCGAATATATATACATTCACCCATATATATATGTATATATATGGGTGAATGACATCAGAGATGGTGCGAATCTTGTAGGTAACCATCGGCCGGAAGTTAAACAAGCAGTTAGCGAGTGGCGTCTGGGCCCCCTGCCCAGACAGCAGGTGCCCAGGTGTCTCGGGTACTACAAGGTGGAGAGAAGAGGGGGTCTGTCTAGACACCCAATATGTTTGAGCACGTATTGTTGTTGTCGTCGTTGTTGATGCATGTAGATACATTGGTGAATAGGCGGTAGAGGGAACAGGCAGGATCTACTGCCTAAGCAGGAGATTACCGTAACAAATATTTAGATGTTGAAGCAATACTAAAAGTCAACTAATTCTAATCATGTGATATTATTCATCAACAGGCAATTGTAATTAGTCACTTAACAATGAGAGAGAGTGGGAAGTGGGGTGCTAAGAATGGTCGTAGACTGCTGGCATTTGTGGATGACCTGCATCTTGCTGCTCAAGATTCTTATCAAGCTCTGCCAGTTCATGAGGCAATCAGGGAAGCTATGCAGCAGAAGACTTGGTAAGATTTCTGGAATTGTAGCATGTCACAAGTTTGATGCACTCCAATTTCTGTTTCTGGGTAAAATCTAAAGAATTTCTCATAAATTTGCTTTATTTTAAATGTTGATAAAATAAAATAAAATAAAATAAAATGTTTATTTAGGTAAGGTACATACATACAATAAATTTTTACAAAGATTGGTTGACTTGTAGGTAGAGCTAGTACATACAATGCCTAAAGCCACTATTACGCAAAGCGTTTCGGGCATGATAAACTTAAATGACAAGCTTAATACTAATTGAGCATAATGAGTAGAATGAAAACAAGAAATGAAAACATAGATGAAAAAGCAGCACAAATACAATTATGTCGACAAACAGCGCTCTTTAAAAAAAAAAAAAAAAAAAAAAAATGTTAGGTTATGTTAGGTTATTGTTAGGTTATGCAGTTTTGATATGATCTGGCTTCTCCATTTCTGCTAGTTTGAGTTACTTCTGGATGTCATTAACTTATTGGAGTTAGCTTTGATAAATGGGTTATGGTACCATGTTTCAGTATTGTATTGCTTATGGGAGATTTACAGTCAGAGAATGTTTTTTATTGCAATTACAATATATATTTTATACTGTAGTAATATTTGCTCATTGCAGCTATGGACATATAATTTCTTAACCCTTAGACTGCAGTTAACATCAATTAAACTTTTTTTGGTGGTTTGCAGGATCAGACTATACCTTAATTTAAGCCTGTTGATACTGAACACTAAAATATCAAGAGAATTGAGCTCTGCTTATATCTGGTTAATATTACTTAATAGGAATAATTATGTATAGTCATAAATTAAAAAGATTTTAGCACCTGTGTTGTCAGTTTTTAAGAATGTAAGATGAAAGAAACATAGTTGAACTCCACTTTTGTTATTTATCTTCATCTCTTCCTATTTATTTTGTATTTTTTGGGGAAGCCTCTTCTGTCTCTCTGAAGCTACTAGCTGTCTCTGTACCATACAACTAGATGCCATCAGTTGCAGGTGCCTGAGCCAAGATTCCTCTTAGCCTACTGGGGACCAGAGCCAGAACCTGGCCTCCTCACAGAGAGCAGCGGCATTTATATATTAAGTTACTCATTTATGCCACCCACCAGAAGAGGCACCCAGAAAGTCAGTGAATCAAAACCACTGCTGGCTTCAGGTGAGACTACCTCCTTGAGAACCACCAAAAGAACTCCACAAGCTAAGTAAATAAATGATCGAATTTCATGAAACTAACACCAGCATGTTTATCTCATGACCTCCACATGTTTGGAGGGAGGCAGCCAGCGGTAAGCCAGCTATGCGACCCTCAGTTCTATTCTGATGGTAGTGTGTGTTGGGTCTCCTCTCTATTGCTCTGGCTTGGATGTTTTGTGTCCAGATAATTGGAGACATTTTGTCTTTGTGGCTGTTCTTGTACACTTAGGTGTAGCAGGAGCCAGGGGATAAGAGCATTTGGTGCTACATGAGCTCGGGGTTCTCATACCTATGTGCTCCTTAAGTGCTGCCCTTGTAGGCTATCTTCCCTGGAGTGTTCGGGAATCGCTCCCATAGAGGTCCTCCTCACTTGTAGTGGTCTTTGCCCAAGGTGAGTCATTTGTCTTTGATTTTCTGACTTTCCTTGGGTAGGGAGTGAATTTGGCTGGCAGGGCTTGCCGATGGTTCACGAGTTGCAATTATGGCGCACCAGAGTTGGTCTTCACAGCAGCATGTGCTTCCCTGTGCTGGCTTACTTTTATTCTCTAATACAATTATATACAGTATCCCAGTGCCTGGGTGTCCTGTTGGGTCATTTTCCTGTGTAGGCCCTGGAAATTTTCCCTGATCCCTCTCTTGCCTTGTGGGAGTTTGAGGGTTACATGCCACTCATGCCACATGGCAACATTCATTCATTCTGCCTCCATAATGCTGTCTGCTGGATTGGTGACCCTTTTGACTCTGAGACATGTGGGATTTGTTCCCATCATGTTGCTCTTCTTATTTCCCCTCCAGATGAGGTTGGAGCTTTTCAGGCAGCAACCACTTTGTTTTAGGATTTCTGTGTTGCAGCAGTCTAGGTTATGTCCCCAGTTGGTGTTTAGGGTCATGGAATTGAAGGTGTTGGTTAACTTGACCTTGGCTCTGTCCACACCACCTCGGCCTTCCTCTTAGGCCGTGGTTCACCCTTCCTCTGATCCTTTCACCCTGCTTCCAACCCTGAAGCATCTGAGGGTTTTGAGGTTGGGGGAGGAATTTCCTCTGGATGAACTTGGTCAGCTCTGGTTGCCACTTAAACTCTGGTGTATCAGCTCTGGTGTATTAGTGCAAGAATGTAATGCTCAAACACCAATGTCATGTATTCTCACAAATCAACATACCTCTTGTATACAAATAAGTAAATAAATTAATATATAAATGTTTTTCTTAAGACAGTTTTCCTGTTGACTCTGCCTGTGGCTGTCAGGTTGGGTAAGCTTCAGTCTAATCTGGAATTGGGAATTCTGTTCTTTTGGCCCTGGTGGGCAGTTTGTTTGCAGCTGGGCTTTAGTGGATATGTGGGCCTGTGGGTTGCTCCAAGCAACAACCTGATGGACCAAGCTCTCACAAGTCAAGCCTTGCCTTGGGCCAGGCTTGGAGAGTATCAAAACTCCCTGAACCCTTTCTATAAGCTCTTTCTATAAGAGAGAGTATAAGCTTCCTGGAGAAACCCAGTTTTGAATGTAATGAATACCAATTTCTGGAGGAACTGTGGTGGCTCCCTTCCGCCCTCACACCTTCTAGGTTTGCCAGTTTATCATGGATTTGTTCATCAGAACTGACATGGGAAGCCAGCTAGGAGCCAGGGCCAATCCATCTGGTGGTGGTAATTGGTATTAATGAGTTTCAAGCTCGTTTGAGGGAATCCCTTGTTGCGTGTTACTTGTTTAGGTAGTTATTTGGCGTTTTTTTGAGGCTTTATTCCCAGTGACCCCTTTAGTGGTCTGTAAAGCTGTTTTGACTTTCTGGAGTTGTTTTCTGGTGAGGTGGCAGATTGGCATCTTCTCTCTGCACCTTTATGATAGTGGGGAAAGGGGCAGATTCTGGCTCTGGTTCCTGGTAGGCCAAACTGAACTATCTGTAGCTGATATGACTTTTTAGCATGAAGCAATCTTAAGAAGATAGCTCCAGTGAGTCTCTGGGGCTTCTCCAGAAATTAGCATTTCATTACATTCAGTGCTGGGTTTTCATTATTAATTTAAAGTAAATTAAATAATCTTGTAATATTATTACAGGATCAGCACAGAGAATACCACAAGGATGGTGTTAGAGGATATTACATGGATTGGTGGTATCTCCCTGGACAAAGGAGGCAAACCAGTGAATAGTGATGAGCCTGTGAGGACAGATTTGCTGGAGCCCAGGTGTTTAGCAGGCTTCATTGTGATAGCTGCTCACACTCTTTCTACAGAAACTATCAACCGAGTTTTCACCACTCAACTTAATGTATTTCTCAGGGTAGGTAACAAGTGTAGGTTTGTGGATATAAATTTCTCTTACAGTGGGTAGTATTCTTGGTCCACTCTCCTTTCTCATTTACATAAATGATCTTTCTTATGCCACTCAACACCTGAAATCAGTTCCATTTGATGATGACACAACTTTCATTTACTCTAATGCTAATCCAGTTGTTCCAAATGACACTGTGAATGCTGAACTAAAAAGTTTACCAATGGCTGACTGCTAAAAAAAACTTACTCTTAACATTGTTCAGACATTTTACATGTCAGTTCATTGTGTCGGGACAGGCAGCCAGTTTATACTTACGGTACACGTTAGGCCTATATCGAGGTCCTCTCCAAGGTCGAATTAAGGACCCTTCCCTGGATGCAATCCCACAATAGGCTGACTAACTCCTGAGTATCTACTCACGGCTAGGAAGTTAAGGGCATTAGGTGATAGTAAATACTCCCAACTACTACTGTCCATCCTATCCAACCACTTGGACTGGACGGTAGAGTGATGGTCTCACTTCATGCAGGTCGGCGTTCAATCCCAGATCGTCCTAGTGGTTGGACACCATTCCTTTCCCTCCCGTTCCATCCCGAATCCTTATCCTGACCCCTTCCAAGGGCTATATAGTCATAATGGCTTGGTGCTTTCCCCTGATAGTTCTCTTCTGTCCATCCCAGTATTCAAGCCCGGGATTCTCGATTATAAGTCGAAAACGAATCCGACTGTAGTACCTGGATCCTAATATTGTTTAGTGACAAGTCCTTCAATCACATTAACTCCCCCTGGGCGGCCCCACTAATAATAACCGACAACATTCCCTGAGACAAGATAAAAATAAAAAATACTTTAAAAAATGTTAAAATGTGTTCTCTGATCATGGGGGAGAAAAAATTAATATTACATATCATTGATGTGAATGAGCCAGGAAATCTTGGATGTCATCAAACTTGCTCGCTCATGCAGTGTGCGTCCCTGTGTTGTCGCAAGTGGCATTCAATCAGCCAGGGTTGCCACAAATTTATTCTCGTGGCATTATTTACAATGACTTTGACATATATTATAAAAAAAAATTCACTGATATTGTTCAACATACAGGTATTGTCACCTGATGTTCTATTATAAAAAATCTTGCATAAAATCCATACTCACCTTTTCATGTCACAATTATCCACACACAAATGTTTTATTTCACAGAAAATATATTATCTATTCTGATTTTTCATCAATGTATATATGCACTCACTCAACATGTACAGGTTTTTGCACCATTATTACAGAAACATGGTTTACGACCTGTTTCACCAAATATATATTGTAACTGTTCAGCATGATTCTGTCAACAACGTGAAAAAACATCATCTTGGTCCACTTCACTGTTTTAGGTACACACTCGACAGCGCCCACCATCATGTCACATTTATCAACTAAACGCATGTTAGTTATAGTCCATGACACAGTCTGGTTTATATATTTGTTCCTTGGTTACTTTGTTCACCTTGCCACTGTTCACCATTGAACCAGTGTGAATTTTCACATTTTTTTCTCGGTTACGTCATTTTCTCCATGTAATATCATGCAGTGGCATGTGCCTGGGAGAGCAGCTAATGCTGCTAAGCTCTGCCTGGTAACACCACTGCCACTAGCCACAAGACTAGTGAAATTATCATCAGATTCTTCATCACTGAAGCCGGAAAGAGTCATCTTCCACATTGGTGGCCCAAAGCAACATCATGCTGCACATGCCCACATGAACTTCTCTGGTGATGGTGTGGAGTGAGGGCGAGGCAACAGTGGTGATGGTGTAGGCCTCACTCCTGGAGGCAAGCACAGTGTTGCTTTCACTGTCTGTATCACTCTCATTCTGTTACCTGGGGTATAATCTTTATCAATGTCAGTGTCATCAAAATCACTTTCCTCAGCTTCTGGAAATAATTAACTGTGAATTTCCGCATTAGTCAATGACTGGGTGGAGCAGTTTGCCAGTTGTGGTCAGAAGCCAGGTGGTGATGCACCCGTCACGGTGTCTTGATCGTAATTGAGGCCTTCCAACCATGGCTTCCTACACTGGATTTGTTTCCAAGATGGTGGCTGTTTACTATTACCCTTGGCAATCGTATGGGTACCCCCTTTAATATGTGGGACTTTTAAATCTTACACAGTACTTTAAAAAGTATATATTCAATACGCACTGTACATTGTCATACCAGAATTGCATATACTGTACAGTATACAATAATTGCCACCCAAAGAAATAACAATTTCCAAATAATGTGCAAATTAGAAGGTAATTTCCTTAAAGCTCACATTGACAACAAGCTGAACTTTAATTGCCATATACAAAATACAGTAAAAAAAAAAAAAACAGTGTTGAATGTAATGAAACGCCAATTTCTGGGTGAATCCTGCAGGTTTCCTGAAGCCGTTACACTGATTCAGTGCCATACTATTAGGTGCCATCAGTTGCAGAGTTCTTATTGGCATACTGGGGACCACATGCCAGAACCTGGGGCCCCCCTCAGGGAGCACAGGCATCAGTGGCAAATATGAACACCTTAAATTTAAAGATAAGCATGTCTCCCACCATCAGGGAAGGCATCCAGAATGTCAGCGAATCAAAACAAACTACTGCATGGTTAAAACGAGACTGCAGCCTAAAAAATTGCCAAAAGAACTTCCACAACAAGGAAAAGAAACCAACAAAATTTCATGAAACTAGTGCAAGATGGTTTGCCCCCATCTCCCCCCCTCATTTTTAGGGAGGAGGGAGGTGGACAGGGTCAGCTGGCTCACCCCACCCTTAGTTCTTATAATGACGGAACTCATCGACTTCCTGGGGAAGGGAGGGTGTCAGGGATCCTCCGGGGCTCGTCCTTAAAAATGCATTACATTCAATGCTGGTTTTCTGAGGGGGAGCCTGTTGAGTATCGCTGAAGCTAACTGCCCACATAGAAAGACGAAAGGGCACTTACCAGGAAGGAGGCAGCACCACAGGTATCAATGCGAGGATGAGACAGTTGGGCCTGACACATGACCCAAGGCCACATAGGACCGCCGAGGACCTGGAACGTCGACCTGATGGATACTTGGCCATCAAAACCTGGTTTGACCACCAAAACCCCCGCACCCAAATATCAGCCCAAGACATATTTTCAAATGCAGCCATCAGAGAAGCATACTTATGTACATCATAGGCATGAGGGGTAGACCCCAGGCTGGCTAGACTTGACAATGCAGGTGACCTGATAATTATTATTCCTGCAACAGGGAACCAGGGAAATCTAATCAACCAAGGGTTCCACCGTAACAGAATCAGTGGGACGAAGATAGCAGAGTAAAGCTGTCACCGGACAAAGCTCATGATGGGCGCTCTGATAAGATAAGCCAACTCGTTCTCGGACCAAGTTTGAGAGCAAGAACTCTCTTGAGACAATTTGATATCCAGTGGTCAACCCCAAAGACACATTCATCAATTTTAACATTCTGTTCACTCAAAACCGAACTTTTCTCAAATATAAATTAATATTATTATATACAGTATTGTACATATTTAGGCACTGGTTAGGTTAGGTATTTAGGTTCTGTTAGCGATTATTTGTGTTTGTAATACATGGGTGAAGCATTTACGGAGTTGTAGTTCGAACAAGAGTCACCAGCGAAGTACTTGTTCCGGAAGTGTTTGGACATCATCAGTTGTGAGTTGTGTGTAAACCGTTTTTCATTCATGAACGGGATTTGGCAGGTACATGGAATGGCCTTTGGGTCTTTTGTTTGGAGAATGAGCTGCATGAGCACACTGGGATGAGAACCCTGAGCTCATGCAGCTCTAAGTACACTAAACTCCTGGCTCATGCACAGGAGTTTAGTGTACTTAATGTACTTTAGTGTTTAGTGTACTCGTGTAAAAAACCAGCTTCAAAGGCAAAACTCCACTTGAAAATGGGTGACTGGAGCCAGCTCGACTTGGCGACACGGGCCCGCATGAGAATAGAACTGATGGTGGGCAGGCCACCTGACCCACATCGTCTCCCTCTTTCCCCCAAAAGAGTAAGGTGGGGGGTCGAACTAGTATGTGCTAGTTTCAAAAAATTTTGGTGGTTTGTTTTCATTGTTTGGGAAGTTCTTTTGGCAATTATGTGGCTGTGGTCTTGGTTTTAACACTTTCTTTACCCAATGCCGCATATTCCGTCACAGAACCAAAATTCGAAGTGTACCTAATGATGCAAATGGCGTCGTTAATTTTAAATATTTGTAAAAATTCCATTTATTGTCTGAATTCTATGGGACTTGTTTTAAAATGAGCACCAACTTCTTCTCATTCTCTGTATATCCCATGTGGCATCCTGACTTGAAGTGAAAAAGCTGAAAAGAGAATAAACATTGAAGTGGTGAGCTCTTGGGCCATGCTCGTGCTACCTTGCATTGTGTGGCGGGTCTAAAGTATAGGAAAGTGAAATGTGTATGTGCACATATTTCTTTAGAGCATTCTGTTCTGAACAGTTTGATACCAAATTGAATGACATAGCACAAAAATTGAGGTTAGAAAGCTAAAAAGAGTGTAAACATTTGTGGGTGGTGGCGAGTTCATGTGCACCGCTGGGCTACCTTGAGGTGCGCAGCAGGTCGCCCGCCGGGACAACGAAAGTGTTAACCGTGTAGTGGTCTGTTTTGGTCTGACTATCTTTCTGGGTGCCTTCCTCATTGATGGCAATTATGAATAACTTTAAATGTAAAGTGTTCATAGGCTATCACTCTCAGCACCTCTCTGTGGGGACTAGGCTCTGGCTCGTGTTTCCCGGTAGGCCAATTGAACTCCGTGACTGATTACACCTGGTAGTATGGCACTGATCAGTGCATGATAGTTTCAGGAAGCCGACGGTGCTTCGCCCCACAAAGGATTATGATGACATTGAGATATGGAGACCAGATTCAGTCTGTTCAGATGTGACAGGAGATATAGGCTACAGGGTGGGATCAACCTGTACATGAGAGATGCAGTCATCTGCACAGAGCTTCTAAACACCACAAACTATATGGTGGATGTGCTGATAATTTTCAATTATCAGCACAAAATTTCAATGACAAAATTGAAATTTTCAATGTCACTGTTGTCTTTGAATATAAATCACCAGATTAAATCCTTGGCAGTTTAAAGAACACCTTATGAAATAGAACATTGCTTAGAAAACCTCACAAGACCTGCCCTGTACATCATCTTGCTTGGTGACGTCAACTTATGGCACCTAAAATTGAAAAATGTTGCAAATACAGTTATGCCAGAGAGAATACCAAGAAGTTTAAGTGAATACTGTAGTCACACACAAATGGCCACTTGCAGATGTGTGATAGATTTACCTTAAACCAGCAAATAGCAGAACCAACTAGAAAAGAAAGCACTCCGGATTATATTTTTACAAGCAATGATGAACTGATTAGGGACATAATGATTACAAATGCATGTTACACTGATCAGACCCTAATTGCAGTTCAGACAAGCATGAGCAATAGACCTATGCACCCAGTCACAAATCCAAGAGAAGGAAAATTCAGCAAACTGTTTTTAAAATTTAATATTTCAGGGGGGAGGGGTGCCCCGTTGGCTCCCCGGAGCTATCCTGGCTGATATGCTAATGTGAGACTTTGGCATCAGTCATGTGTTCTGTGGGCCTACCGGGCACCACGAGCCAGAAACTGGCTCTCTCACAGAGGCACGAGGAGCAATGACCTATTGAAACCCCCGTGTGGTTGGAAGCATTCTATGTCTGACATCAACCAGGTTAGGTACCCAAAAACGTAAGCATCCCAAAACAAACCCCGATTCTGCTGAAAATTGCTACATAAAGCCTAGCAAGTGGATAGATTTTCCCAAACAGAAACGAGCAAACGAGTATGACGTCACACGTTGCTGCTCCGCCGTCTGCGCAACTTCCCCCTCCCCGGAAGGTTAGGTTAGGTTCGGCGCGGGGTCTGGGGCTCCCCCTTTCTTCTCCCGTGGAGGGAGGAGCTGCGCAGATGGTGGCATGGCAACGTGTGATGTCATACTCGTTTGCTCGTTTCTGTTTGGGAAAATCTATCCACTTGTTTGGCTTTTTGTAACAATTTTCACCAGAATCGGTGTTTGTTTTGGGACGCTTACGTTTCTGGGTGCCTAACCCAGTCAATGGCAGGCATAGAATGCTTCCAACCACACCGGTTGTTGCTATTGGCCATTGCTTCTAGTGCCATTAGCATATGAGTCTGGATAGCTCCGGGGAGCCTCCGGGACTCGTCCAGAAAATGGCGTTTCATTATATTCAACGCTGGTTTTTTATTTTTGCACATAGGCAGAGATGCATGAATATCCACAGTGGGTGGATATTAATGGTTAAAATATTAAATATTTCAGTGAAGTGCTGAATATTGTGTAGGATAGGAGTTTGTTATTGTCCTAATTGCTAATGCATGCCGAGTAATTATGGGCTGAAGATAATTTTAGGTTATAGATCCCCAGGCACAGATGCCTTGGCTCTGGAATATTTAATGGTTCCAACCTATTCTCATAGGTATTATAATTTCTGGATAACTGGTTGTAATCTTTGCAAGTTTTTCTTCAAACATTTTAGTCTTTGTTGATGGATGGCTTGGATGAAACAATAATTTTTATTAGTTTTACCTGAATATATAAATCTGAAATTTTGTCACTAGTCTTATGCAGTATATGCATTATCAATACATAATAGTACCATTAATTCAATATGTATGGTTATCAAATGGCTGGTAAATAAACTGTAGCAGAATATTATGGAAGCTAAATGCCATCTGCTGTGCCTGTGCTGCGTAACATTAATTGGCTTGCAAGGCTCCCATTTTGTCTTGCCTGTAATGACAGGGTGCAAATAGCTTTGCCATTTTTTGTTTTCATATTATTTTGTTATTATTTATGACAATATTTTGTTGTCATATTATTACTCTGGTTTCTTGTTATTATATCTCTGGGAAAAATTCAGCCAGATTTACTGCCTAACCTTTCTTTACAGGCTGGAGGTTTTGTGCCAGACGTGTTTACTGTGGTGGCAGGCATTGTGTCTGGCACCCTTGATGTACTGCACCATGCACAAGTGTCATTGCCACCTTCTCCTACTAGGAGCCACTATGTATATAACTTATCTACTGCTGCACGTGTTATCCACTCTGTTAGCTTCCTAAGAAAAGAAGCCATGGAAACAAAGAGGCACTTTGTCAGGTACTAAAGTATCAAAGTTAGATCATACTGTGATGTAAATCAATTTGTTTAACCTCTGCATTGTGCACATGTTAAATGTGACACTCCTGTCGTGTGCACCAAAATATGTTAGTGGAAAAATGTTGTGTTTTGACATTGTTAATTAGCATTCATGAAGAACCAAAATCTAAATAAAAAGGCTCTACCTGTTGTGGTTTAGCTGTAGAGGCCCGGAGGAGTACTTTGGTAGAAATTTTTGGGTTGGCATTTTTTGGTACAAATAAAGTAAGGCACCGCACGGGAATAACTTTTGTCAATTTATTTTCATTGTTTCTCACTTTATTTAGTTTTATGGTGGGAGCTCCTTGTAGTTGCTGCCCCTTGAAACTGCTATCTTTGATATAGGTGCCATCAGTTGTCATCCACTTTTAAGTACTGTATCTCAGGGATAATACCAATATATAGGCTCCAGCTCCAAAAGATGTTTACGGCTTTTGATAATGTTTTCTGTGGGGAGCCACTACAGCTCCCTGGAACTATCGGCTAATATGCAATTCATTAGACCAGGGCATTAGTGATAGTTCAGCCTACCCGGTACCATGAGCCAGAACCAGGCCCCCCTCAGAGAGGCACAGGGAGCAATGGCCCCTGGAAAAAAAACCATGTGGTTGGGGGTTTTCCTTAGCTGCCATCAACCAGGGTTACGCACTCAGAAAGGTAGGCATAACAAAAGAAATTCCACATGGTAAGGAGCGCCATGTTCTGGCTCGTGGTTTCCAGTAGGCTGAACTCCTATGACTAATGCCCTGGGGCCAGATTCATGAAGCAGTTACGCAAGTACTTAGGAATGTATACATCTTTCCTTTATCTCTGATGGCTTCGTATACATTTATTGAACAGTTTACAAGCATGAAAACTTTCCAATCAACTGTTGTTATTGTTATAAACAGCCTCCTAGTCCTTTGGAGCTCATTAACTGTTTAATAATTATAAACAAAGCCGCCAAAGATAGAGAAAAGATGTACACGTTCGTAAGTGCTTGCGCAACTGCTCCGTGAATCTGGCCCCTGGTCTAATGAAATGCATATTTGCCCGATAGCTTCAGGGAGCCTCCGGGGCTCACCCAGAAAATGACATTTCATTACATTCAACGCTGTTTTTTTTCTTTTATATATATATGAATATAGAATTCTAGGAGTCTGGTCCTGATACAGAGTGCATGGGCATGCTGTCTGTGGCTACTTCAAAGTTGAGTGGGGGTTAGAGTAACATCTAATATATGGTGAAATTTTTGCTGTTCCAATCATTGTGTAATAATTGTCTTTTTCTATTGAGCTGCCTCAATTCGTTATTGTTTTCTGGGGGAAGCCCCGTTGGCTCCTCGGAGCTATCCAGGCTGATATGCTAATATTAGACTTTGGCATCAGTCAGTGAGAATGGAGTTCTTTAGGCCTACCGGAGACCACGACCAGAACCTGGCCCCCTCAGAGAGGCACGAAGAGCAATGGCCTATAAAAAAAACAATGTGGTTGGAAGCGTTCTATCTGCCATCGACTGGGTCAGGCACCCAGAAAGGTAAGCATCCCAAAACAAACCCCTATTCTGGTCAAAAAATTGCTACTGAGAGCCGAACTAGTGGACAGAACTCCCCAAACAAAAATGAGTTAACAAGCATGACGTCACCACATTTTCGTGCTGCTGTCTGTGCAGCTCCCCCCTCACCGAGAGGGGGGGAGCTGCACAGACCCCTCACGCCGGCTACCCAAGACCCCAGTTCTGAGGCTGATGCGCTAGGCAGAGATCGTGTGCTCTAGCTCCGGTTTTTGTCTTCAGCTCTGTGCCCTTGTGGTATGGTTGCTTTCTCATAGGGGTGCGCGAGCCAGGAGTCATTCTTCAGTACTCGGGCTGCATGCGCCTAGGGTTACCTTCCCTAGGTGCCCAGTAAGTACTGCCCTTGGGGCTTGGGGCCACCTTCCGCAAGATCCTTGGGTTCTGCATCTTTCTGGTCATTTGCTGCTCGGTTTTCGGTCGCCTTTTGTGTGCTGGGGTGTTCTGACTCCCTTGTCTGCCTTTGGATAAGAGGCAGTTTGCACTGGTAGGGGCGCAAGGTACTGCGCAGCTAGTTTTCACCTATCATGGCGGCTGGCTCTGTTCCGCCTGGGTATGTTGTCCTCTTGCTGGGTTTTATTTTTGTTCCTGCCTGGTGGGGGGGGGGGAAGGTGTGCCTTTGCTTGGTAGCCCCCTATCTATTTATTGTACACTTCTGTCCTGGTGGTAACCCAGGTAACCCAGGTTCCCGTGAGTGTACACATTCCGGGGGTTCAGTACTTAGAAGATTGTTGGTAGACTTGGGTGCAGGTTAGCAGTTCCCTTCCTGAGCTTCCTTGAGTGTTTGTTCCGTCACAGGACCCTGGGAATCCCTACAGGGACACATGGGTCCGATGGATGTGACCCCTGAGTTCCCTCTCGCTTTGTGAGAGTTTGTGGGTTGCTCTGTCCCCTTGTCTTAGGGTGACTCCGTGTTTTTGCCTCCTTCACGCTGCCTGCTGGGTCGGTGGCACCTTTGACCTGGAGTCCTGCGAGTCTTGTTGCTTGTTTGTGACTCAGTTACCCAGTCCAATGATGACTATGCGGGGTGCAGGTGGCTCAGGCATTGCACATTGGGTTCTGGTGGTTGCAACACAATAGGTTGTTTGCTCTCCAGAAGCCCCTACCTTGCCTCATTTTGGTTGTTGGGATCGGGCTTGGGGGTGTTGGTCACTACAGTTTTGTTTCCGTCCGTGCCCCCTTGTCTTTTCCATGTTGTGGTTCATTCTGGTCTTCCCCTTCCTCCCTGCATCCGGCTCCGAACTGTCTGTGGGTTTCAGGGTCGGGGCAGGGTTTCGATGGTCTTGAGACTCCTGGTGGTCTCATCGATTGCCCCGGAACTTCCAGGGTGGTGACGGAAGCATTCAAGCCTGTTCCTCCAGCCATGACAAATGAGTCTGCCAGTGGGTTCCTTTCCTTAGTGTTTTTCCGGCTGCCCCGGCTTTTTCTTGTGAGGCTGGGGCTTTGGAAGGACGGCTCGGCCCCGGGTCCTGCCGTCGATGTTCCTGGGGCTGGGTAGGAGCCGACTTGTGGGCCTTGGGCCCTGTTGGACCCCGCCGAGGTGTTTTTTCCCTCTGAGTGGGGCTTGCGGTTATGGGGAGTGGGGTTTTCCTTTCCCCCCTCTGTGTACGGGTTGGTTGGGCGTTGGCCCCTCCCTGGGTTTGGTTCCTTGTCCCTTCGGGTCCTTCAGTTCTATCCTGCCGGTAGGTACTCTTCTCCGTTTTCTCACCCTTCTTATCTGGGACATGTATTCTCCATCATGTCGATGTCCTGTTCTCGTATCGGGGTCCTGCATGATTATTGTTCTCGGATGCGACTGTGCCGATATGAGCCTTCGTGCTTTTGTTCTTGCTTCTGTAGGATCTCGAAGGTTCGGGACAGTCTTTGATACTTCCTATGTTACTGGAACGTCTGTCGTCTTCCAGTGACGCTTACCTCCAGTTCTTTATTGGACGTGTTGGTCCTCTTCCATGCATCTTCTTGGTTTTCAATACTATATCTCATTCTTTTGTAATTACATCTTCTCTCCGTGCGCAGTCTCGGCATTGATAATATTCATTACATATTCCTAGTTTGCGCCCTCCCTGCCGGGTAGGTTGTGCAGTTCGGATCTCGTGCATCCTGCGCAAGCACCGTGGGTGTTTTTGTTTATGGACGGTGTACGCAAGTGTTGGCGTTCTGCATCGTTCTTCTCTCGGGTGATTCGCCACTCTCGCTCATCTTATCTCTACAGTCAGAGCCCCATAGATGCTGGGGGTGTTCTGGTTTAAATGTATGGGGAGGACACCTAGTTCTTTTCTCTGCATTCGGGTGTGTGGTGCTGCATCCGCCTCTACCCTACTCCTCTTCTCCTGCACATGCGACTCTGGCCATATTCCACTAGCGATGTTCCCAAAATATTATTCGGCTATGATGTGTTGTGACACGATAGTGCTTACACTCTACAGGTGAGCTTCTATGGTCTGGCGTCACTTTCGGCCAGGCACTGGTTCGCGGTTTTTGAGTGAATGTTGGTGATTGGTTGTGGCATTTTGTTTGGCCCATTATGTGCTTCTTGCTTCCTCCCGTATCCTTTCTATGTCCGTCTGTATTGTTATTCATTACATTGTTATTCATTGGGGCACAGCCCTGTCTTTCAAGATCTTTCTTTTGTCTTTCAGTGCCTGGGCCTTTTCTTGCCTCATGACACTGATTCATTGCCCGTCGTGCAGTGCTTGGCTGAGCCCTTCCATATATATTGGATTCTCTATGTGTAGCATTTCCTATCTCTCTACTACTCGTTGTTGTGCCTTTTCGTATGTGCTTCTTGGCTATGCTAATGTTCGTGCTAGGTTGAACTTTGTCCATGTTCAGTTCCCTGCTTTTGCACAGCCCGTGTGTTCAGTTATGGTCCTGCGTTCTTTCATCTTCTCCTTGAATGTCACTTCCAGCTTCATGGTTGCCATGTATGCAGGTGGATGTACCTTACCTACCTTAGCATGACCTTGAGGTCATCATCGGTATAGCATCTCTGGTGTGAAAGGTTCTTGTTATCCAACCCGTCATTTTTCTTGCAGTTGTGAAGGCTACTTTATTGTGTTCTTTAAATGTAAGGCCTTCCGACATCAGTACGCCCAAATCCTTTACATTGCCTTTCCGTTCTGTTATGATTTGACTGAGTTTTGTACGTGGTTTCCATTTTTATATTTTCATTTTTTCCATAGCGCATGAGCTGAAACTTTTCTTCATTAAACACCATGTTATTTTCTGTAGCCCATAGAAAGACCTGATTTACATCTGATTGGAGGTTTGCCGTGTCCTCTATGTTGTCTACTCTCATAAAAATCCTAGTGTCATCTGCAAAGGATGATACAGTACTATAGGTTGTGTTTTTGTCTATGTCCGATATGAGGATGAGAAAAAGTACTGGAGCTAGCACAGTACCCTGGGGGACTGAGCTCTTTACGGTTGATGGTCCGGATTTTATTTTGTTGACTATTACACATTGGGTTCTATGAGTCAGGAAATTGTAGCTTCCATTGTCAGAAACCCGCGGATCGACGATCTGGCTCCATTGGGACTGCTCCCCGGTGGCTCTGCTGGCAGTTCACAATTGTGGGTGTGTCCAACGTCTTGGCGGACGGCCTGCCTCATTTCGTTCCCCTGTCCATGGAATGGACGGTCAACGCCAACTCCTTCCGTTGGATCTGCCAGACGTTCAAGTGCCCAGAAGTGGACCTCATCATGTCGCCGTGGTCGTGGTGCCTCCCGCTGTATGTTACACCCTTCCCCAACTGCGAGGTCGTCGGGGTTGATGCTTTTCAGCAGGACTGATCAAGGTGGGGGTTCCTGTACCTCTCCCTCGGTTCAGCTGTTGCTCCAGGTTCTGACTCACTTGGAGATGTACCTTGGCCTCGTGGTGGCCGGCCCAGCTGTGGTTTCAGGCGCTGCTCTGTTTTCAAACCTGGTGGTTTTCCCATGGCTCCGCCTCTTCCAGCAGATTGGACCGGTGCATCATATGGCTGGTTCAATCTTCTCCTCGAATCTTCGCATATGGTATTTTTGACTCAAGTTCATCATCATGTCTATGGTGATCAGGTGGTTTCCTTGTTAGTGTTCCCCTGCTGGCTTCATCTCGGTAACAGTATGAAGCTTCCTGGCGGAAACTTCATACTGCCTTCCGTTTCTTTTTTGACTCTTCATTGTTGTGCTTCCCTTTCGATTCGGGTGGTGTTATCCTTTCTCTCTTGGTTGTTCCAGGACCATCATCTTATGCCGAATACTGTCGCCTCGTATCGTGCGGCACTGGCGGAGCCACTGCAGCTTGCTTTCGGTATTGATGTTACTTCTGTGCCATTTCGCAAGCTTTCTCGGGCGTTGTTTCACCTCCGGCCTGCTCATGCGCCGCCTGAGCCGTTCTGATCATTGGACACGGTGCTCGCCTTTCTCTCTTCTCCTCAGTTTGTTGTGGCCCTTTTTGTTTCAGGCTTGTTTCTCGAAGGCTCTTTTCCTGTTGGCATTGGCCTCTGGTGGTCAGGTCGGGGAGCCTCATGCTCTCCTCTGGCTCAGGGGTTTCTGCTCTTTCAGTTGTGCCGATCGGTTTGTTCGTCTGCAGCAATCTCTTTTTTTTTTTTTCTGGCAAAGAATGAGATGGCTGCTTTCTGGAAGGATCCTTGGGTTGTTGATGCTTGGTTGGTCAGGCCAGGCGTGCATCATGCTTTGTGTTCGGTTGTGGCCCTCCATTGTTATTTGTACGCCACAGCTTCTGTGTCCGGGTACGGGCTTTGGGTTGATCCGGTTTCCCTCCTTCCCTGTTCGCGGGTGCGAGTCTCCCAGGTCGTCCGCAAGGTTATTAAGGCTAGCCAGCCTGCGGTCTATCCCCATGCCCATGACGTTCATAAGTTTGCTGCTCTTGCTGCCGTCTTTGGCAACATGTCCTGGGCTGACATTCGGGCGCTGGGTTTTCGGCGATTGAACAGGGCCTGCGCACTACCTCGTGAACATTCCTGGGCCTAGTTGGGCCTGTGTCGCTTTGGGTCAGTGGTTGCAGCCAGTTGTCTCGACTTCAGGTTGAGGAGTGAGCAGCGACCTCCTCCTGGGTAAGTCCCTCTATTTTTCCTCTGTGGGTAGTTACCTCTGGGGAGCCAAAGAGGCTTCCCCCAGAAAACCAGCCTTGAATGTAATGAAACGCCATTATCTGGGTGAGACCCGGAGGCTCCCAGGCATCCCTCCCTCCTGCCCGGTCGGCGCTTTTTCACGTGTTTTGATATCCAGCCTCAGAACTTAAGGGTGGGTGGCCGGTGTGGGGGTCTGCGGCTTCCCCCTGCGCAGCTGCACGACCACGTGTGATGTCATTTCTATCCACTTGTTCAACTTTTTAAAGCAATTTTCACCAGAATAGGGGTTAGTTTTGGGACGCTTACCTCTCTGGGTGCCTGACCCAGTCGATGGCAGATATAAAATGCATCCTACCACACGGGTTTGTATAGGCCATTGCTCCCCAATGCCTCTGATGAGGCCAGGTTCTTGCTCGTGGTCCCCGGTAGGCCCACATAACTCCATACACATGACTCATGCCAAAGTCTGACATCAGCTTATCAGCCTGGATAGCTCCAAGGAGCCTCCGGGTCTCACTCAGAAAATGGCGTTTCATTACATTTAACGTTGGGTTTTTATTTAAATCAGTTAGCTTAAGAACCTGCCAAAATGCTGTGTTTGTGAGTGGCTTTGCAAGAATGTAATGCTCAAACACCTATGTTATGTACTCCCACAACCCAATGTACTTTCTTGTATAACTAAAAAAAAAAAAAGGGAAATTTGATTGTTAATTAAATTGTAATTTCAAGAACAGATTAAAATAATTACTTCTGTTAGTTAATCAGATTAAAAATTTAGAATTAAATTTTAAAGTTGCAACT
Organism: Procambarus clarkii; assembly: GCF_040958095.1. Classification (NCBI taxonomy): domain Eukaryota; kingdom Metazoa; phylum Arthropoda; class Malacostraca; order Decapoda; family Cambaridae; genus Procambarus; species Procambarus clarkii. Next base: position 7,226,588 of record NC_091213.1, read on the forward strand.
CATTATTATCATATGGTAATAATACAGTTGGATAAGGATATGCAATATATGCTGACAAATTGAATAAAGAGTAGACAAAATTTTGAATTTTATCATTTATAGATAGATTTTTTTAGAAGCATAAATGAATTAAAATATCAGACCACCAGTAAAAAATATGATTAACTTCAAATCTCTTACTAATATTGAAATTAAAATACATGATATTTTTTGCAGATTGTGGGTACATGAGATGTATCGGGAGTTCTGTGACCGACTGATGGAGGCCTGGGAAGTGACACCAATATATAAAATAATTGTCAACACAATTAAGACCAACTTTAGGGACAAGATACATGTGATATTTGATAAAATCTGCAACGATGATGGCTCGGTATGAAGACCAGCATGCTTTACTTAAAAAAATTTATTAGTTAAAGTTGTAGTTATAATTATTCTGGATACTATTGAAGTAATTTTTGGGAATCTCATGTCCTTAGAGCTTGTTTAATGTTATATATTAATATACTGTATTGGGATATTTCTGTGGGGAGCCCCTACGGCTCCCTGGAGCTTATCGGGCTAATGTACTTTATATTAGACCAGGACATTCGCTATGGAGCTCAAACCTACCAGGGACCAGAGCCAGAACCTGGCCCCTAAAGAGAGGTTTCAGGGAGCAATGGCCCTGAAAAATCCCCATGTGGTTGGGTGTTTTCCCTTATCTGTCATCGACCGGGGTTAGGCACCCAGAAAGGTAGGCATAACAAAACAAACCCCACATGGTAAAAAACTAAAACAAAAAACTGAACAGAGAGGTAGAAACTCCCTACAATCCCAAGGAAGCAAGCAAACATCACACATTACTGCTGTGCCGCTTGTCCGTGCAGCCCTCCCCTCCCCGAGAGGGGGTAGGAAGGGGGGGGGGGGCCGGACCTCACTGCGCCGGCTGCCTAGCACTCCAGTTCGTAAGCTAATGTCAACTGGGACAGATGCTTCTCTGGCCTCAAATTCCTGTGTGGTGTTTGCCTGTGTGGCGTTCTCTGCTGTCTTAGTGTGGTGTGTGGTGGTCAGGAGTACCTCATCAGTGCCAGGGCTGCATGCTCTTAGGGGCTTCCTTCCCTAAGCGCCCTGTGAATACTGCCCCTGCATGTCAGGGTTATCTTCCCTGGGGCATTCGGGACCCGTTCCCGTAGGGGGTTCTTGCTGTTCGGCATTTGCCTCACTTGGGGCCAGCTGGGGCTTGGGGCCCTTGTTTGGCCTTGGGTCACGAGTGGTGTTGCGCTTGTTAGGGCGTCAAGGTGTTGTGGGACCTGCCACCTATGCGGCGACCGGTTCCTGTTGCCTCTGGGAACGGTGTACTTTTGCAAGGTTTTTCTTTTGTTTTGTTTTTATTTGCCCGGTGGGGGTCTGCCTAGTGGGACTATAGTTCCCCTGATACTGTTTTGGTGGTCTTCTGTTAGCCCCTCCCCCCCTCCCCCGTGCTTGTACATGTTGCAGGGGTTTCAGTGTTGTCATCTACCCCTTGTTAGTTTGGGTGTTTAACCGGTTAGCAACACCTTATCTTGAGGTTATCTTGAGTTGATTTCGGGGCTTTTAGTGTCCCCGCGGCCCGGTCCTTGACCAGGCCTCCACCCCCAGGAAGCAGCCCGTGACAGCTGACTAACACCCAGGTACCTATTTACTGCTAGGTAACAGGGGCATTCAGGGTGAAAGAAACTTTGCCCATTTGTTTCTGCCTCGTGCGGGAATCGAACCCGCGCCACAGAATTACGAGTCCTGCGCACTATCCACCAGGCTACGAGGCCCCTCTTTCAAGGACTTATCCTCTTGCTCTGCATTCTTTTCTTTCGCTTCCCTGATCTTCCTATTTTGATTTTCATGAATGTGAACTTTAATAGTTGAATCTTCAGACAGTCTTCGTTTTTTCTTCATTTTCTTTAACTTAAGCTCTTGCTCCCCATTCTTTTCTTTTGCCTCACTGATGTTGATATCTTCTTGGGCATCTATATTATTTGTTGGTATCTTGTTGACACTTGATCCATTGTCCTGCATGTATGCAAGATAAAACAATTCGGTGAGATTATTAACATTTTTGCTTGACAGACCACTTCCTGGTAGCATGCCCTTTGTGGTATTTCTATTGCTGACCTTAAAATAGATGACAGCAACTTGATAACCACCACCTTGTAGCTTAGAGACAGGTTTTTTCATGGCTTTAAATGATCTGCAAAGGTTTTGATGCTTGGCAGCTCTTCGACCCATTTCCTTATATTTCTCCTCCCGCTCTACATCACCCTTACGCTTTTCATCTATAAAGCTGTGTCCACAGTTGCAGAAATGTCGACGAACACTAATGACTTTACTGCAGATGGAACAACACCGCTGGAAATGTTTCTTCTGGCCGGAATAAGCCAACTGATGTGGCCATGTTTTTGTTGTGAAGCCCGGTCGAAACCTTGCTCGGGCTAACCGTAGTTGTTACCCTACGGGCCCTGGAAAACCCTGTCGGTGCTCAGTGGACCAGTGGATGCGTCTCCCAAGTTCCAGCCTGCCTATCACGGGGGCCTAGCAGAGGGCCGCCAAACACTACCAGTGGAACTATAGCCACACTGGGCAGACCCTCACCAGGCAATTGAAAATAAAAACAAAAGAAAAACCCCGCAAAAGTACACAGTCTCCAGAGACAACAGGAACCGGCCGCCGCTTAGGTGGCAGGTCGCGCAACACCTTGACGCCCTAACCAGCACAATTCTAATCCCTACCCAGGGCCAAACAAGGGCCCCAAGCCCCAGCTGGCCCCAAGGGCGAGGTAAATGCCGAACAGCAAGAACCTCTACGGAAATGGTTCCTGAACACCCCAGGGAAGATAACCCTGTTACGCAGGGGAAGTACTCACAGAGCGCTTAGGGAAGTCAGTCACTAAGCACATGCAGCCCTGGCATTGATGAGGTACTCCTGGCCACCGCACAACACAACACACAGCAGTGAATGCCACATAAGGCAAACACCCCCTAGGAAACTGAGGCCAGAGAAGCGTCTATCCCGGTTGACATTAGCTTATGAACTGAAGCTTGGCAGCCGGCGCGGTAGGTCCGGGGCTCCCCCCTCCCCTCCCCCTCTTGGGGCGGGGAGGGCTGCGCGGATGATCGGCGCGGCAGTAAAGTGTGATGTTTGCTTGTTTCCTTGGGATTGTAGGGAGTTTCTACCTCTCTGTTCGGTTTTTTGTTTTAGTTTTTTACCATGTGGGGTTTGTTTTGTTATGCCTACCTTTCTGGGTGCCTAACCCCGGTCAATGGCAGATAAGGGAAAACCCCCAACCATGGGGGGATTTTCCAGGGCCATTGCTCCCTGAAACCTCTCTGTAGGGGCCAGGTTCTGGCACTGGTCCCTGGTAGGTCTGAACTCCTTAGCTAATGTCCCAGTCTAATATAACATATATTAGCCCGATAAGCTCCAGGGAGCCTCCGGGTCTCACCCAGAAAATGGCGTTTCATTACATTCAACGCTGGTATTTTGACTAAAATGAGGCCAGTTAATATGACAAGTGGAGGAAGGCTTAGTTTATGCTAGACAGTTGCATTTGCAGATTCCCAAGTAGTTAAAGTACAGTATTGAGAATTTACCATAATTTACAAAAAGGCTACTATCTCCAGTGGCCTTAGCAGGTAGAAAGGAAGCTGATAGCTTATGAAAGGTTCTTAATTATTCTTGAAATAATTTTCCATTTTTTTTTTTTAATCACTCCTTTATAGTTTATACAGATAGGTGATTCCTTGGGTTTGTCACCGAGTTTCATTCAGTTTTTATTTTTTGTTTTCAAACGGCATATTGTATAGACCCACATGGCTTCACATGCAGTGGGAGTAGTTTTGTGAAGCGAGGCTGCAGTGGGAGTGGTGTTGTAAGGGCACAAGCTTCTTTCTATTCCTCTTTACCTAATAAAGAAGAGGGTAAATATAATGGTCCCTATGGGTAGAAGAACGTTTGCAAATAACAACTTTGGAAATCACATAAGTGTTTATTTCTATAGACTTAAGCTTAGAGGTAAAAAATATATTTGGAGCATGTTTGTAGTTTTCAAATGCTATTGAATCAGGACTTGACATAGCTATTACTAGTCCCCAAAACTTGGACCTAAATAACAAACAAGTTCAGTATATTCTAAAACTCCACTCTTTTAAATTTTAAACTGGTACACTTAAGTGTGTTCTACTGGATTCTAGTACACAGTTATCTTTACTGTACAGTGGGCATTGGGTAATGTGCCAAATAATCTCTAATAAACCACATTGCCCAGGCTAACCAACAAGATTAAAACTGTGTACACAATAGGACAGATAATCACACAAAAATTGCCAGCCGTCACTAGCAATATGAACAATATGAACTGTACTGTACATAACAGTTCTATTCCTACTTATATATTGTGACACGTATATTATATTTTTAGATCAACCAAACAGTATTCCTATTGTTATTACGCTACATATGCACGTTATATAACACTATCAACATTTATATGCACCATTAACTATTAAGCAGTTCTGGTATGCATGGTTATGAAATCAAAACACAGCATGGAGCCACAAGTAGCCGATGCCAGCAGTCACACAATGCAAGACAATTCCTCCAATATTCTACACATCTCACTGTGACTAGCTACAGAACTGCTGTTATTATCACATTCCTATCATAAAATCCTGAATATGAATCCATTTCCATAAGGAAATGAAGATTAGTGAAGGCACACAAGATTGTTTCATGATGCGTAGTTACAAGAAACAATGGCTCAGTGCTGTGTCTGTACTTCATGCTGGGAATATCATAACTATCTATGTATTCACTGATATCTGAACGTTTAATATAGTTTTTATCACAGTCAAGATCACCTATGACACTATAAATGCAAAATAATTTCACTTACCTATTTTATTCATCATTACTAAGTGGTGCTGTGAGCCCTACCAGTACAGTGGTGCTGTGGCCCCTAGCTGCACAATGGTGCTGTGCACTGCTCCTACATGTACCAGCCTTGGTCGTTCTCTCAGTACTAAGGCTCTCACAACCAGCACAGATGCTGATGATTTTTTTTCAAGATGGCGTCTGTTTACAGGAGTCCTGAGGCACAGGATGTGAGCCCCGTGTAACTCCAGGCGTTTTGAATCACTTCCTATACAGTACCTAAAAATGCCATATGGCGCTCTGCGCTCCCCTGATTGGGGGCCTTAAGGTGCTCTGAACAGTGCAGTGGTTAATCAGGATTTTCTCAAGATGGCGGGTGTTTACTATTGCCCTTGGGCAGCATCTGGTTGCCCCCAATTACACTGCAGGGCTTTTAAATTTTATGCAGTACTTTAAAACATCCCTGATTGTGATGTGTGGTTTACAGATATTTGCTGAGAACATTTCTCATTGTGTCACACAGTGGAAGGGTTAAATACAGTTGTCAAGATGGGGACACACACATGGATGGAATTTATGCCACTTGATGCCCTCTTTCAACCCGTCCTCGGACCAAGCCCTTTCTATCCAGTGGTCAACCCCAAAGACTCATTCATCAATTTTAACCACTGCACTGCTCTGCATTAAAATATGACAAACCTCTGGTGTGCAGAAAATACATTCTTTCCAAAAAAGAATTATCTCTTCTAATATTGTTTAAATAGTCTCTGATCATGGGAAACTAAAAAAAATATTGACTGTGACATACTTTAGCCGTGATGGAGCTGGGAAGTTGAGTAAGTTATGGGCGCTGAGCGATGGAGCGCTCAAGGTCGCTAGGCCCCGCCACCCCGTGGGGTGGCAGTTGCCGCTAACATAATGTTTCACAATTATTTTGATGTTTCCCATTCATTTCTTCTCTGGATTTTTGCTATATTATTATTAAAAAGTGTGTAATTTGTGGAATTGATATAGTTCAAAGTGTGGAACATCGCTATGCTCAAAATTATGGGGCTCATATATGTGACACACACATATTATATTCTACGATCAATCAAACTGTTTTTTTTTTCGGTTATTACACTATATACACACATTGTATATACCCATCTACATGTGTGTTCACCATAACAAACCACTAGGTTGGTATGGCGAGCCCAAAAAAAGAGTGAACTGCCACACCCAGCCAGCCAGCCCTCCCTCTCTCCTCTAACACCTTATTCGCCAACATTCCTTCTTCCACCATACTGTTATTGTTTTTATTACACTATTTACACACATAATGTATAAGTATCTACATGTTTTATTCACCATAATTATACAATTAAGCTGGTATTGTCTAAACAGCACAGTGGCCACCATACACTGTATGACAAGTCACACAGCAGACGACGACGCAACGAGTATGACACCATCTCCCTCACCAAAACGGCTCCTCCCAACATACTCCTGTTGCTGTTATTACACTATATATATATATATATATATATATATATATACACACACATTATATAAGTATCTACATTTGTGCTCACAATAGCTAACCACTAAGCTAGTATGGTGAGCCCAAACAAGAGTGCCTGCCACATAGTGACGCTACCTCGATTCCCTCCCTCCCTCACCAAAATTTCTCCTCCCACAATACTATGCACACTGCTAATTATCACCACACTCCTGCTATTATCACAATCCTGGTCACTAAATCCTGTAAATGAATAATTGACCACAAATTTATTTTGTAAAGGAACATAAGTTGTTGTTTGAAGATTCCTAGATGGACAAAATAATGCTGTGGTGCTGTGGCTAGCGCTGAGAACATCATGAACAACATTGATTCACTGATATTTGAACATTGTACACAGTCATTATCACACTCAGGCTCTTCTGTAATACTGTCATGGCTAAATAATACCAGTTATATATATATTTTGACATTATTAGGTGATGCTGTGGTCACAAGCTGGACAGCAGTGCTGTGAGCTCATGCTGTGTGTGCCAGCCTTGGTTGCTCACTCAGTACTGAGTGAGCAACCAACTCACACCCGGGAATGTTGCCCATGATTTTTTTTTTAAATGGCATCTGTTTACAAGAGCCCTGAGGAAGCAGATGTGAACCCCATGTAGCCACGGGAGTTTTGAATCATAGGTTATACCTATAAGATCCCTGCGGTGCATTGCGCACCACAGTCGAGCGCCTACAGGCGCATTGCGCAGTGCAGTGGTTATTATTCTGTTCATTCAAAACAGAACTTTCCTCAAATATAAATTAATATTATTATATTTTAGAGTATTGTGCACATTTAAGCACTGGTTAAGTTAGCTGTTTAGGTTCTGTTGGCAATTATTTGTATTTGTAGTACGTGGGTGAAGTATTTACAGCATTGTGGTTAGAACAAATGTCGTCAGCGAAGCACTCATTTTGGAAGTGTTCGGACGTCATCAGTTGAGTTGTGTGTAAATCATTTTTCATTCATAAACAGGGGATTTGGCGGACGCATGGAATGGACTTTGGGACTTTGTTTGGAGGACGGGCTGCCTCTTTCTTTCCCTTGGAGCCAAAGGTTCATTTAAATATTCTGGTGGTTGGGTTGGGTTTCTGGGAGAGATGGGAACCACTTGTGGCTTCCTGAAGTTAGATGCTAGGATGGTTACTCTCTACTGGGTCGCATCAGCCACTAGAGTCCTACCGAGGACCGGAATCCGAACTTGGCCCCCCTTATAGAGGTGCAGGAAGTAGCGACATGTATTTTTGCCACCTCACCTGGGAAGGCAACCAGAAAGTCAATGAGTCAAAACTAACTATTGGTGGATTTAAGAGAACCTCAAAACTGGCTGAAAAAACTTCCCCCTTGCCCTCCCCAACGATTTCAACAAATTATCAAATTCTCTGCGGAGAATTCAGAGTCCTATGGGTTCCATGATCTGGATCTAGCCCAACTGTTCCTTTCATGGTTCATAGCGTCAATTGGGGGTGTGTTCGCTTCAGTTCCTACCTGAAGACTACACAGCTAGAGACTGTGTAGCTTTTCTGCTGAGTTCTTGGGGTTTGGTTCTCCCTACCATTCATGCCCAGGGAGTGTCCAATGTACTCACAAATGGTCTTCCCTGGTGCCTTCCCATCTCAATGGAGTGGACTGTCAATGCTGCCTCCTTTTTGTGGCTTTGCGAAACGTTCAGGATATTGGGTCCAGACGTGGTCCTCTTCTCATCAGCATGGTCTCGCTGTCTTCTTTTTCTTAAGGGATGCTGTTACCAGATTGTAAGACCCTCGGAATAGATACCTTTTGGCTTAACTGGCCAAGGTGGAGGGGTTCCTGTACCTCCTCCTCCCAGTCCAGCAGTTGCTATGGGTCCTGGCATCATTGTAGTTATACGGAATGGGGGCGAAGAGTCTTCTGGCTACTTAAAGTAGCCAGAGCAGCCTTAGAGTAGTCTTCTGGCTACTTGGTGGCCAGTTTAGCTTTGGTTTTAGGCACTGCTTGCTCTGTGTATGAAACTGGGCATTTTCTGCAGGTCCTCCTCTGTAAGAGGGTTAGCATTTTGATTTACTTTGCTGGTTCGACATTTCATTATAGAACTGAAGAGGTTGGGCCTGGCTGACCCTGGCTGGCACTCTCCTTCCCCCATGTGAGGGAGGAGGTGGGGGCAAACTAGCAAGGGGTCTAGTTGTACAAAATTTTGGTAGTTTGTTTTCATTGTGGGGAATTTCTTTCAAGAATTTGGGGACTGCTGTCTCATTTTAAACATGCAATATCTGTTTTGATTTGCCTATATTGGTATTTCTGGGTGCCTTCCTTCTGATGGTGGCAAAGGTGATAAACTTTAAATGTAAAGTATTCATAGGCCATCACTCCCTGCACCTCTAGAGGGGGGCCAGTTCTGGCTCACGGTCCCCAGTAGGCCAACAGAACTCCACGACTGATGATACCTAGTTGTATGGCACTTGATCACTGTGATAGATTCAGGATGCTTCTGGGGCTCACCCAGAAACTGGTGTTTCATTTCATTCAACACTGGTTTCATGTGTAGCTGATTGATGGTAGTTTACATCCGGGTCTAAGACTCAAGTTGGTATTCTTGTTGAGATACTGTCTACCTTAACTCAAAAACTTAAAAATCTGTAATGTGTCACAAATGTAGCTGAGATGTCAAATGTAGGGTAAGGTATCAAATCTAAATTAATTTTCTTTTTACATATAAAAATGGTGAAAAAAGCTGCCATATTCATGTGAGAATCTCTAACCCATCAGGAGAAAGGTAATCTGGAGAAGTCCGGCAGTCAAGATGAACCACGTAAAAAGGTCAACCATAATGAATCTCTTGTAAAAGTTGTTTTCTATTACAATTTCTTCACAATTTTGTTTACTGTATTGTCAGTACATAACACTGTATGAAGCCAGTGCCACATACAAGAGGCTAAACTAATCCCACTACTAAAAGAATCATGAAGATTCTAAATTTTATTTTCGTGTACTTTGCCATTGGCTAATATAGTGACACCTAAGTTCAGGCAACAAAAATGATGTTATTAATCTCTATGACTTACCATAGCCTGCTGTTTAGGCATAAATCATATTAGCCTATGACAACAGAATTGCCATAACTTCCTGTTGAAGCAGGAGAAGGCGTGTTATTTACTACTTTGACTTGTGATAGCCTTCTGTTATGACCAGTTGGCGTTATTTAATTGTTTACTCTCGGGTATTAATTTGCTTCTCCGTACGTGTATTGCCATGTTGTATTTTTTGTTTCTAATTGATGGTACATAATACAATGAATTCATCATTGCTCCTTGTTTCGAAAGATGACGTCAAACATTTCTAATGTGTATCTGTTGCCAATTATATTAAGGACTTATCTGGCAATACAGCTTTGTATATTACTGTTTTTTATATTTCACTGGTGTTGTATGTCATGACTTTTGTGTGTGATTCTTTGTTTAGAAAGTTTTTGAAATATTTCAACATGGGTTTTATAACAGTGAAGTGATTTAGAGGAAGGATATACTGATTTATTTATTTTTCCAAAACATTGTGATAAAACTGTTGTCTAAATTGGTGCAGAAACAAAAATACTGATTGTTTATTTTCTATAATATTTATAAAAGTTATCTACCTCTGTTTCTTATTAGGTGTAGCTAAATGCGAGTGCAGATATAGATACTAAATAGGTGTAAATGCAGTCATAGATAATTGTTTCCTGCAGTCATACATAATTTATCATTCATTTGTTTCCTGAAGTACTATCCACTGTGCCCAAAATGTAAGGATAAGGCAATCTTAAGAACTTAAGAATGATGGTAACTGACTGGTGTGGGCTCGCAGGCAGTCTGCTTGTCTGTTTGCCAGGGGTGTGATTCTTTCCCAGCTCGCCGGGTTCGGATTCCTGGTGAACTGGCGGTAGTTCCATCATGTTACGTCCTGAATTTGGACCTGGCTGGGTCTTGTTTGGTACTCTCGGACTGCTTCCATGTCTCTCCCTCCAGAGGCGTTGCTGTGGCCGCAGTCCTGCATCTGGCTATCTGGGAAGGTCCCGGGTCTCTCAGCAGTTGCACGAGTAGTTGTGCAAGAGTCTGAACTTCGCCGTGCTGGTTTACCCACTGGGTTGTGTTTGACTTCGGTGTCTGTTCTGGTTCCTTCGGGGATGCCCCTTTTGTCTTTCCCTCGAATGCTGGGTTCAGTTTTACTGCGTCCCTGGCTTCCTCTTTGTTTGTTTTTTAGTTCAGTGCCTTGGTGCCTACCCCGTGCCTTTGCTCGATGTGTTCACGGATGCGTCATCTCTTGACTGGGGCTTTGTGACAAGTGCTAACCAGGCCGGCCAGGGGCGATGGGGTCTGTCCTTCCATTGGGCTCAAAGCACCGTATAGGAGTTCACGGCGGTTTGGCTGTCGCTTTGGAGGGTTTGGGCCGCTAGGGGTTCATCGATCCGGCTCCATTCAGGCTGTTTTCCGGTGTTTCATTCCCCTAACCATGGGGGAATTCCCTTCAGTCCTTTCCTTTTTGGGGCTGGTTGCTTGAAGTGGCTTGTCTACTGGTTTCTCTGGGTTTAGCTCTGTGCAGTTCATATCCGGGAAGTGTCCAACATCCTGGTGGACGGCCTGTCTCAATTCATTCCCCTGTCCACGGAATGGACAGTTGATAATGACTCCTTCAGTTGGCTCTGCTGGATGTATGGTCTACCGGAAGTGAACCTATTCGCGTCGGCATGGTCTCAGCGTCTTCCGATATATGTGGCGCCCTTCCACAAATGTGGAGCGTTCACGGTGGACGCCTTTCTGCAGGACTGGTCGAGGTGGTGTTACCTGTACCTCTTTCCCCTTGTCCATCTGTTGCTTTGGGGTCTGACTCAGTTGGAGTCTTTCCAAGGAAGAGGTGTCCTGGTGGCCCCTTGGTGGCCAGCCCAGTCTTGGTTTCAGGCGCAGCTTACTCGGTGTCCGAACCTGGGGCGTTTTCTGCGACTCCGCCTCTTTCAGCGAATTGGACCGGTCCATAACACGGCTGTTTCAGTCTGCTCCTTCGCTCTTCACGTCTGGTCTTTCTGGTGTGGGTTTATCACCACTTGTGATAAACCCATCAACAAAGTGTGGCTTTGTTGATGGTGTCCCACCTGAGAGCTTTGTCTCTGAGACAGTATGAAGTTTCCTGACATTCTTTCTGCCATTTTCTCTCTCTTCGTGGGTTGTCTTGTCCTTTCTTTCTTGACTTTTCAAGACCGTCATTTGATGCTGAGTACTGTACTTGTATGCGTTTGGGGTGGATGTTATTTCCATCCCTTTCTATAAGCTTTCTTGTGCTTTGTTTCACCTCCGGCCTGCTCATGCACTGCATGAGCAGTCGTGGTCCTTTGACAGGATGCTCTCTTATCTCTCTTCTCAGTTCGTGGTGGCCCCCTCAGTTTAAGATTATTTTTCTATGCTCTCTTTCTGTTGGCATTGGCCTCTGAGGGTCAGCTTGGTGAGCTTCATGCTCTACAGGGGTTCTGTAGTCAGGAGTTTCTGCTCTTTCAGTCCTGGTAGTCGGTTTTTCGATGCAGCCTTCTCCTTTTTTTCTGATGGAGAATGAAATAGCTGCTTTCCGGAGGGGTACTTGAGTCATTGATGCTTCGTTGGTCAGGCCGGGGGTGCATCATGTCTTGTGTTCAGTTGTAGCTCGTCGCCGTTACCTGCATGCCTCGGCTTCTGTGAGCCCGAATTCACTTTGGGTTGATCCGGTTTCCCTCATTCCCTGTTCCAGAGCTCGAGACTCCCAAGTCATCCACAGGGTTATTAGGTTTAGCCAGCCTGCAGTCTAGCCTCGTGCCCATGACGTTTGGAAGTTTGCTGCTTTGGCTGCCGTCTTTTGCAACATAACTTGGGCTGATATTCGATTTTGGAGGTCGAACAGGGTCCTGGTCACCCATTATTTGGTTAACATTCCTGGTCATGGGCATTTGTGTGTGGCTTTGAGTCACAAGTTGCAGCCAGTTGTTTGACTTAAGAGTTGACGAGCGTGTGGCAGCCGCCTCCCAGGTAAGTCCCTCTTTTACTTGTCTTTAGTTATGTAGCTCCAGGGAGGTAACAGGGCTTTCCTCAAAAAACCAGCATTGAATGTAATGAAACGCTATTTTCTGAGCGAGCCTCAGAGACTCCCTGGAACCCTCCCTCCCTCTGGTTGGCTGTTTTCACATTTTTTCCTGGGAGGAGCCCTGTCAGCTCCCCGGAGCTATCCAGGCTGATATTTACTAATGTCAGACTTTGGCATCAGTCATGTGTATGGAGTTCTTTGGGCCTACCGGGGACCACGAGCCACAACCTGGCCCCCTCAAGAGATGTGTGAGGAGCAATGGCCTATAGAAACCCTCCGTGTGATTGGAAGCAGTCTTTGTCTACCATCGACCGGGTCAGGCATCCAGAAAGATAGGTGCCCCAAAACAAACCCCTGTTCTGGTGAAAATTGCTACAAAAAGCCGAACTAGTGGACAAAAATCCCAAAACAGAAACTAGCAAACGAATATGACGTCACACGTCGCAGTGCCGCTGTTCGCGCAGCTCCCCCATCCCCTGTAGGGGAAAGGGGAAGCCCCAGATCCCTGCGCCGGACATCCACACCCCAGCTCTGAGGCTGATGCACTAGGCAGAGATCGTGTGGTCTGGCTCCAGTCTTGTTTCAGCTCTGTGCCTTGTGTGTGGTGGCTGTCTTCTCGGTGGTGCGCGAGCCAGGAGTATTTCTTCAGTACTCAGGCCACATGCGCCTGGGGTTTCCTTCCCTAAGTGCCCAGTAAGTACTGCCCTTGGGGCTTGGGGCCACCTTCCACAAGTTCCTTGGGTTCTGCCTCTGCTTGGCCGTTGGCTGCTCAGTTTTCGGCCGCCGTTTGTGTGCTAGGGTGTTCTGGCTCCCTTAGTTCGCCATAGGGTAGGAGGCAGTTAGCACTGGTAAGGGGCACAAGACACTGCACAGCATGTTTTCACCATTCATAGCGTACAGCTCTATTTCGCCTAGGTACGCTGTCCTATTGTTTTTTTTCTTTTTTGTTGCCTAGTGGGGGTCTGCCTTGTTTATTGCCCCCTGTGCACTGAGTGCTCCTACTTTTTGGGTGGTACCCCCCCCTGCAAGTTTTCCCATAAGTGTACACGTCCCGGGGGTTTGGCTATTAGAAAGTTGTTTGGTAGACTTGGGCGCTGGATAGCGGTACCCTGCCTGGGCTTCCCTGAGCATGATTTCCATCACAGGACCTTGGGAAAATCCCCACAGGGGCGCGCGGGTCTGATGGATGTGACCCCTGAGTCCCCCACTCGCTTTGTGCGAGTTCGAGAGTTGCTCTGTCCCTTTGTCTCAGGGCGACTCTCACTGTTTTTTGCCTCCATCACGCTGCCTGTTAGGTCAGTGACACTTACGACCCTGAGTCCTGCGAGTTTTGTTGCTTGCTGGTGACTCAGTTTACCCAGTCTAATGATGACATTCTTTGGGTACAGGCAGCGCAAGCATTGCATGTTAGGTTTTGGTTGTTGCAACACGCTAAGTCAGTTGCTGTGCCAGATGCCCCGAGGCTGCCCCGTTTTGCTTATGGGGACCCGGACTTGGGGGTGTTGGTCGCTTCGGCCTTGGATCTGTCCACGCCCCCTCACTTTTTCCCTGCTGTGGTTCGATCTGGCCCCCCCTTACCCTACTTCTGGCTGCAAAACGTCTGAGGGTATTGGAGTTGGGGCAGAGTTTAGATGGCTTGAGACTCGGGCAGTCTCAGGGGATGCCCCTTCTGGTGTGGTGATGGAGGCATTCGAGTCGTTTCTCCCTGCCAAAGCGTCTGGGCCTGACCAATGGGCCCCCTTCCGTCCACCTTTTATGGCTGCACCGGCCTTTTCTTCTGAGGCTGGGGTTTTTGGAGATGACTAATTGGCCCCCGGGACCTGATGTGAAGGTTCTCGGGGCGGGGCAGGGGCTGAATTGAGGGCCTTTTGTCCCATTGGACCCTGCGTGGTTTTTTTTTTACCCTTTGAGCAGGCCTTACTGATACAAGGAGGAGTTAACTTTTCCCCCTCTGCGTACGAATTGGATTTGGTGTTTGCCCTTCCCCAGGTTCAGTTCCGTGTCCCTCTGGGTGCTTTGGTCCCGTCTTTCTGGAGGTTTTCGGCTTCCCGCATCCAGCCTCATGTGGTGCGGGAGGCCTTTGCGGCCTACCTCCTGCGCGACCCGGATTACGCCTCTATTATGGATCCGTCTTTATTCAGGTTTGGGTCTTTGCTTCCCTACTGGATCTGATATGAGGTCCCGGAGTTGTCCTGGCTAGCAGACTGTCTTGCGTTTGCTTTGGAGGCATGGCATACTTTCTGTGGTTCCTGCATGCTTGAGTGGTGTGAGGCGTTGACAGTTGTCTAGGTTTTCTTGGGGGGTGACCTGGAGCACCTCAATGAGTGCTTGTTTGCCCCTGCCCTTCCTCGGGATTTTGGCATTGTGCAGCTCCATTTGCAGGTTCCTTCCCTTTCGGCTGCGCAAGTTGCTGAGGACTTGCGCACTCGTGACCTCTTGGCTCTGGCTTTGCGCTTCTTTTCCCTCTTGGAGGTGTCATCGGACTGGCTTGAGGAGAATGTGGAGGCGCTTGGGGCTGTTCCTTGGTACGGTTCCTTTGGCTCGCCGACTCACTCGTCGTCTGCCTTGTTGAAGCTGTTTGCGTTGATCCTGCAGGATGCGGTGTCCCTGTTTTATGCCTCCCGGCTCGACCTGAGGTTCATTCTGAACTTGTCCTGACTGAACCCCTGGGTTCATTGCCCCTCTTTTCAGATGACTACGCTGTCCCAGATCCGGCTTATGTTGGAGCCGGGCACTTGGATGGTGCCACTGGACCTCCAGAACATGTATTGGCACATCCAGATTCATCCGAGGTTCAGGGACTGGCTCGGTTTTGTTGTGGGGCATCAGAGTTACCGCTTTCGTTGTTTCCCATTCAGGTTCAATCTGGCATCTCGCGTTTTCACATGCCTGACCGGGTGGGGGTGGCCAGTCTGCGTCTTTTAGGTGTTCGGGTGCTGGCCTACCTCGACGACTGGCTGGCATGGGCTCTCAGCCAGTCTGCCTGTCTGCTCGCCAGGAATTTGGTTCTTTCCCAGCTCGCTGGATTCGGGTTCTTGGTGAACTGGAGGAAGTCCCATCTAGTTTCTTCCCAGGTTCGGACTTAGCTGGGTCTTGTTTGGGAATCGGTTTGGGACCGATTCCTCGTCTCTCCCTCTGGAATCTCTGCTTCACCTACAGTCCTGCCTTTGCCGTTCTCTGGAGGGCTCCTGGGTCACCCGGTGGTTGCTCGAGGGTCTGTGTGGGAGCCTGAACTGTGCAATATTGGTCTACCCGCCAAGTCGGATTTGGCTTCGTCAGGTGTTCTGGTTCCTTCGGGGACGTCCCTTCCGCCTCTCTCGTGATCGCTGAGTTCGATCTCTGGGGGCTTTGCGTCAGTTGCTGCATCTCCGGCTTCCTCTTTGGGTTTTTCGGGGTTCAGTGCCTTTGTGCCTACCCGAGCCCACACTCAATGTGTTCACGGACGTGTCGTCTCTTGGCTTGGGAATGGTGACTAGTGTTCACTACGCCGGCCAGAGGCGGTAGGGTCTGTCCTTCCTTCAAGCCCACAGCACGGTGCAGGAGTTTGCGGCAGTGTGGTTTTCTCTTCACAGGGTTCGGGTCGTCTGCAGATCGACAATCTGGCTCCATTTGAACTGCTTCCCGATGGTTCATTGTATCAACCGAGGGGGTTCGATGCGGTCCTTGGCTCTTTGGCGCTGGTCACTTCAGGTGACTCCTTCGCCGAGTTCTTGGGGTTTGGCTCTCCTGGCAGTTCACGTTCGGGGGGTGTCCAAAGTCTTGGCAAATGGCCTGTCTCATTTTGTTCCCCTGTCCACAGAATGGACAGTCGACACCGACTCGTTCCATTGGCTCTGCCAGACATTCGGGTGCCTAGAGGTGGACCTCTTCGCGTCGGCATGGTCAATGCATCTCCCGGTATATGTGGCGCCCTTCCCTGACTGCGAGGCCGTCAGGATCGAGGTCTTCAGGCAGGACAGGTCGAAGTGGCCTGTACCTCATTTCCCCAGTTCCGCTTTTGCTCCAGGTCCTGGCCCAGCCTTGGTTGGAGACAGAAAATGGACAGAAAGAACAGAAAATGCCATGATCTCAGCTGCCCATACTGTCATGTGAAAGGCACAGCACCTCCCCAGGAAACTGCCCGTAACGGTTGTCTAACTCCCAGATACCTATTTACTGCTAGGTAACAGGGGTAGCAGGGTGAAAGAAACCCTGCCCATTTTGTTTCTCGCCTGCGCCAGGAATCAAACCCTGGTCCACAGGATTACAAGTCCAGCGTGGTGTCCACTCGGCCACCTAGTGTGTTAGCTGTTGTACTTATGAAGTATTGTGTGGACTGACATCCCCGGATTCGTCCAAGAGAAGCTCCTTGACGACAGTAGTCGCCATCTGCTGAGAAGTGCTGCTAGTGTGTTGTTAGAAACTTCTGCCAAGGTGTTAGAGACCCCTTTAAGTGATTATTTGTGACCCCTGTCAGCGTGCTGCTGAAGCCCTCTGCCAGTGTGTTTCTGGAGAACAGATGTTGGGTATTGGGACATCGTGACAATATGGTGTGTAGACTGGCCCATGTTGAAGAAGGTGAACTCGCTGGTGATTACCATTGAGCGTGGACGATATATACTTGAAGGTAGTGGACTCGCTAGGATTTGAAGAACACTGCAGATATTTTGAACAATATATTATATATATTAATATATTTCACCCAGTGTCCTGGGTGAAAGCGACACTGTGTACATAAGTGTAGTTGTACTTCGATAGATAATATATTGGTGAAGGTGTAATTGCGTCTTGTTTACCCCCCTTTATTCCTTGCACTGTTACTTGCTACCACCACTTCTTGAGAACTTACCATTGACTTTGGGTGGGATCATAGAAGAAGAGGCTCTAAGGTACATTACACAGAAAGAACCCAGTTACTGGCTCAAGGAAACAGTAACAGCTTTTCTTCTCTAACTCTTTAGTAATTACCCAGCATTTCCAATCATCCAAGTTGCCGTTAGTGAGAGTTTACTGAACTGTAAAATTCACAAAAGTAGTGTGTATTTGAGTGCAATACTCTACATACGTTTAGGTTATATATAGAGCATACTGTACTGGAATATAATGTAGACACATCAGTCATTATGGGACTCTGTACTGTAAATTCTGGGGTGTTAGTCCCCAAATTGAATACAATCTTCAATGGCTTTTGTTTTGGTCAGTAAGGATTAGAAAGTTTCATTATTTGCTTGGAAAATGTACTGAATTTAAACAATCTTTGACAATCACTTGCAATAGCTAATAGCTTTATTCCAGTCTCAAATTATTAGGGTGAAAATTATGGCCAATACCAGGACATTTAACATTTTTAGAGAGTGAAACTTAGTTATCTGGCCTGAATTATTGGTAAATGTGAGTCATGTTGTTTTTCTACAAACACACTTTTACCAAAAAGAATGAAATTCATTCTTTAGGTTTCATTATAGTATTAAAATTTACTTTTCTTCTCTACTTTTGATTCAGGTGACAGAGTCATGTTTGGAACGTGCATGCTGGGGTTTGATGGGCAGCATAGACACACCTGCAGAAGAAAGACGTTATGAGGAACTTACAGATGCAGCACAACTCCATCAAACCATTGCTGCCTTCATCAACGAATATAACATGGAGAATAGAGCACCATTAAATCTTGTTACTTTCAAGTGAGTTAGAGACTAGTCTTCTAGGGGTATTAAAAGTATTGGTAAAGAGGTAGAAGACTGACAGTCTAAATTAGAAAAACATTCTACATGTTTGGAAAAAAGTCTGTAACAATAGCAACAAACACTGCTGCTACCATTGTAATACAACTGAAATGTCACCATTGTAATGATCATCGACTTTCAAGTACAGCTGTTAATGTACAACTATGGTAACACTCACTGTAATGGTTGCTTTAACTTGTAACCCCTTAGGCTGTACTAGTTGCATTGATTTAACCCCAAAGAACTTTGAGAGTGCCCTCACAGCAGAAAATGCTTAAACCAGTTATCAGGGGGGAGATGGGGACAAATGACCAAGATGTTAAAAATATCTTTACAATTCTCACAGCCCCGATGGTAGAATGAGGTTACTCATAAACAAATAATGCTGCCACCATTCCTAGAACTTTGATAATTAGACTAATTGACTCGGGAGGAGATCAGTCGACTAATACCAAGTGCTAGGGAGCTTTGATCTTTTAATACTCACTAGGTTAATGGAATTCCTTTTACAGTTAATGTCATGAATTACAAGGAGAATATATTTACTCATAAAAATGCCTATCAAATCACAGGTAATGCCCAAAACAATTTAAGATATAAGACTCAGAATTAATTAAGGAAAATATATAAAATACACAAGAGATTAATAAACAGTA
This sequence comes from Procambarus clarkii, assembly GCF_040958095.1. Classification (NCBI taxonomy): domain Eukaryota; kingdom Metazoa; phylum Arthropoda; class Malacostraca; order Decapoda; family Cambaridae; genus Procambarus; species Procambarus clarkii. The sequence goes on from NC_091213.1 coordinate 7,245,431, forward strand.
ACTTTAATTAACAAAGCAGAAATATATTAATCCTTAGGCTAGTGACATCCTGTACTTAGAGGCATGAATAATGGACTTCAAATTGTACAGGGAACTAAAAACAAACAAATACTGTACCCTCATCACTGCTTTCTCAGCCGGTGTTCTGGCCCCGTGGTAGACCACCCCACCCCTTCTACAGCACTCACAAGATCACACTAACACACTTATATCACATATCCTTCAAGGAAGTATAGGTTCCACCTCTCTCCTGGGCCTACATCCAATCAGCTGAAACCAGGCCTAAGGTCCTGGCACTCATCCAATGACAAGATTTAAATCTAATAGGTGGGGCTTTCACAGGAAACTGAAATAAACTGACTTCTGGCTGAACCCAAGAGAGGAGACATGACAAGGCCTCTCTTGTAATTTGACAAGGCAATAAACCTGCCTTTGCGACCAACCAAAGGAGGGGGACAGGGGCCTGTAGGGAAGGGCAGGAGAAGAGGAAGGGGTAAGGAAGCAGAGAGAAGGCAGGTAGGAGGAAGGAATAATAAAGAAGGGAGAGAGAAGAGACGAGAGGACAATGTGATGTCCTCTGTTTTCTATTTTCCTACCATGTTTTGCCATTACACGCCAATCAAATTACAGTAAACTAAAAATTAACAATTCTCGAGTTGAGATCAGAGTAGATGGGAAAATGCCTTGCTATTCACATTGACAACAAGTTAAATTTCTGTTACTATGTATAGAATTAAAAAAAGTTAAAACAATAGGTTTTCTGTATAATATCAGATACTGCTACTAACCTTGCTCTACTTTTGTAACACTTACTGCTCACTCATTTATCCACCTCTTCCCTATGGTATATGTACCTGGGGATCTACAACCTAAAATTACTTTCAACCCCTAATTACCCATCATAAATAAGCAATTTATGATGAGTAACAATAACAAACTCCAGTCCCAGATAGAATTCTGCTCCCTTACTGAAATCTTGGAATATGTTAAATACAAAGTCACTGCACTCACTCCCAAGTGTACTCTTTACAAAACTCTGAACTCAATGCTAATCTTGACCTTGAATATTTCCTAGAGGGATGTAACAGAACCCATGGGCACCATGTGAAAACGAATATCTATTTGGTGTTCCAAGAGTGCAACTTAACCAAAGCATAAATGCCCTGCAAATGAAGGGTCCTAAGTTGTGGAATGACCTCCCAAATAAGATTAAAAGCTCTACTACTCTCAACCAGTTTTAAAAGAGAAGCTAAGACATACCTAATTACCATTATGCAATCAATTTTAGTCATTTCTTCATCTTAAATGTCAACCTGTGTTTTGCTGTTATTGTGACCATTACTACTATATATTTGTAATATTGCTAGAAACTGCAATTTCTGGAGAAGTCCCATGGTGGCTCCTTGTAGCTATCTCACTAAAAGTTGGACAACAGGTAGGAGCAGGAGTCAGAAAAGCTAACCAAACCATTGAAATAATCAAGTGTACCTTTAACTTTAAAGAAAGAAAGGTAGTGATTCAACTATATAAATCTGGTGTGCCTCCATTTGGATTACTGTATCCAGGCATGGAGACCTCATTTTCTGAATGACAGCTGGAGAAGGTGCAACACCAGGCAACAGAAGTCATTCCAGAGCTATGTCAACTCATGCATCAGGAATGGTTGAGGGCCACAGGGCTAACAACACTGCAAACCCAGCATGACAGGGTGGATCTCACCGAAACTTTTAAAGTTAGAGGATGTTGATCTGGATATTTCTTTTCAGAAGAGGTCAGATGTAACACAAACAAGGAGAAACAATTTCAAGCTCAACAAATCTCAATGTAGGACTGCGAACAGGAGATGCTTTTTCACCCACAGAGTTATTAACCCATGGCACCACCTTCCCGCCAAAGCCGTAACTGCCAAAACTATGTTGAGTTTAAAATAGTGGCACTTCGACTTACGACTGCCGCTACTTATGACTTTTTCGAGTTACGGCGTAAATATTGTCAGAAAATGCAACTCGACTTACGACCTTTGCCTCGACTAGCGACTTTGTTGATATGCATATGGGTTGACCGATCGCATGGTTCCTGGTGGCACGGCCAACCCTGCCTCAGTTTACCAGAGCCGTCCACATAGTGACGATTGTGCTTGTAAAGAATTTCATCCCCACCTGCAGTCCCCACCTTCAGCTGTTTCTGCGGGGTTGGGGGGGGCCGGGTTACTTGGCGGTTGCATGAGCAGTCTGTGCAAAAGTCTGAACTTCGCTGTGCTGGTTTACCCACTGGAGCGGGTTTGGCTTCAGCACCTGTTCTGGTTCATTCGGGGACATCCCTTCCACCTATCATGTGAATGCTGGGTTCAGCTTTCAAGGGCCTTGCGTAGGTTGCTGCGTTGCCGGCTTCCTCTTCGGGGCTCAGTGCCTTGGTGCCTACTTGAGCCCTCTCTCGATTTGTTCATGGATGCTTCGTTTCTCGGCTGGCGTTTTGTGACCAGTGCTCACCAGGCTGGCCAGGGGCGGTTGGGTCCATCCTTCTGTCAGGCTCACAGCACAGTGCGAGAGTTCGCGGTGAGTTTGCTGTCACTTTGGAAGGTTTGGGCTGTTCGGGCTTCAACGTTACAGCTCCATTCGAACTGTTCTCCGGTGGTTTATTGCCTGAACCGCAGAAGTTCCCTTCAGTCCTTTCCTCTTTGGGGCTGGTCGCTTCCAGTGGCTCGTCTGTTGGTTTCTCGGGGTTTGGCTATCCAGGGCCAGGTTCTGACTCGTGGTCCTAAAGACCTAGTAGACCTAAAGAACGCCATACACATGACTGATGCCAAAGTCTGACATTAGCAATATAAGCCTGGATAGCTCCGGGTCTCGCCGAAAAATGACGCTTCATTACATTCAACGTTGGATTTTTATGCTTAGCATCTGAACTGAGGTTGGGTAGCTGATGCAGTGGGTCCGGGGCTCCCCCCCCTCCCCCCTTTCGGGGATGGGAAGGGCTGCGCAGACGACCGACGCGACAGAAGGTGTGACGTTTGCTCGTTTCCTTGGGATTGTTGGGAGTTCTACCTCTATTCGGTTTTCGGTTGCAATTTTCTTACGATATGAGGTCTGTTTTGTTATGCCTACCTTTCTGGGTGCCTAACCCCGGATGATGGCAGATAAAGAAAACCCCCAACCACAGAGGGGAGGGGTTCCAGTGCCATTGCTCCCTGTGCCTCTCTGAGGGGGCAAGGTTCTGGCTCATAGTCCCCAGTAGGCTGCACTCCATTGACTAATGCCTCGGTCTAATGTATCGCATATTAGCCTGAAAGCTCCAGGGGGGAGGGCCTTTGGGGCTCACCCAGAAAATGGTGTTTCATCACATTCAATGCTGGGTATTTTGGGGGGGGGGGGGGAGGATTGGTGACGAGGGTAGCCAACAGCTCTTGTGGGTTCTGCGACCTGGTAGTGGTGAGCTAAAACTAGAGGGATGTTGGGTATGACCCTCTGCTTGGTTAATCATTTGCAGAGTAGTTTGCTACATTCTTGTAAAGCCACTAACATGCATAGCGTTTCAGGCAGGTCCTTAACCCTTTAACTGCGCAACGCGCCTGCAGGCCCATGTTTGGGGTGCGCTACGCGCCTCCGGGTATTTATATTTTTCATGTAACATTCAAAACTCCATCGGCTACATGGGGTTCACATCAGCTTCCTCAGGGCTCTTGTAAACAGACGCCATCTTTAAAAAAATTGTGGTCCACGTTCCCGGGTGTGAAAGCCTCAGTAGTGAGTGCAACCAAGGCCGGTGCATGCACCATGAGCTCACAACGCTGCTGTTCAGCTTGTGACCACAGCATCGCCAAATAATGTCAAAATATATATATAACTTGTATTATTTAGCCATGATAGTATTACAGAAGAGCCTGAGTGTGATAATAACTGTGTACAATGTTCAAATATTAGTGATTCAATGCTGTTCACAATGTTCACAGCACTAACTACAGCACCACAGCATTATTTCGTCCATCTAGGAATCTTCAAACGACTTCTTAGGTTCCTTTACAAAATAAACTTGTGGTCATTTATGCATTTACAGGATTTAGTGACCAGTATTGTGAGAACAGCAGGATTGTGGTGATAATAAGCACTGTGGGTAGTATTGTGGGAGGAGTAATTGTGGTGAGGGAGCGAGGGAGAGAATCGAGGTACAGTAGCCTCACTGTGTGGCAGCCACTCTTGTTTTGCTCATCATATGAGCTTAATTGTTCGCTATGGTGAACACATTTGTACATGGGTATATACACTGTGTGTGTATAGTGTAGTAACAGCAACAGGAGTATGTTTGTTGGGAGGAGCTATTTTGGTGAGGGAGGTGACGTAATCATAGTGTCATCTGCTGGCTGCTGTGTGATTTCTCATGCAGTGTATGGTGGCCACTGTAAAGTTTAGACACAATAGTGGCTTACTTGCATAGTTCTTGTGTATAAAACTTGTAGATAGGTATACATAACATGTGTAAATAGTGTAATACAAACAATAACAGTATGGTGGGAGGAGCCATGTTGGCGAGTAAGATGTTGGAGGAGTGAGGGAGAGACTGGATGTTGGAGGAGTAAGGGAGTGGCAGCTGACGCTCGCGGAGTTTTGAGTGTGTTCATGGTGAATGTATATAGTGTGTGATAGTGTATAAATAGACTGTATATATACATAAATTAGCATAATACAATGGAAATATGTGCTGGATATGTGTACACATGTCATGCACGTAACACAGTGTCTTCGGAGAGTACGGATGTTCTTCTGCCATAATATAGTTTGTGTGTTCATTATACATAGGATTGACACATAAAAGCATATAAAATGTATTTGGAACTGTGCGCAGAAAATGAACAAAAATATATTCGCAGCAACTCGCGCATCCTACCCCGAGCGCCCTACCGGCCCCGGGGGCGTATGCCACGGGCGACCAGGGAATGATAACGTCACACACGGACTTACGGACCCTATTGCAGCTAAAGTACTACAATTTCGACCTTCTGTTACTATACCCTTACTCAGGGAAAGGTTTTTGACAATTTAAAAACAAAAAAGAATTTTTTCCAGAGATTTTATTTCCTGTGCACTGGAGGGTGTCATATATAGAGGTTGTGCAGTTAAGGGGTTAATCCAACAGGTAATTTTATGTAGGTAATTTCTAGCAAAATTTAAAATGTGTGGAGTAGGTATGGAGATATATCGGTGGAAATCTGGTGGGCAGATTTGATGTTATTTTCAAAGATTCATTTTATGGATGTCCAAATTTTGGAGGTTGTAGTGTGGATATTTAGATGAGTGTGGAGTTAAATGTAATAATTGAAGCATTTAGAATATTGAATGTTTATTTTCCTTTTGTAATTTTTCTACATTATTCACGTTTGCTAAAGTAAAAAATAGGCATTTACATAGATTTTCAATCATTGTGAGGAATTTATACATTTTATTATCTTCAGGTATGTAGTGAACCACATAACACGAATATGTCGTGTTTTGGGGCGTGCTGGAGGCCACCTTATGTTGGTGGGCATGGGTGGATCTGGGCGCCGCTCACTTGCCCGCCTGGCAACACACATCTGTGGACACAAACTTGCTTATCCACAAATTACTGCCCAAGATGGTGAGTATCATGCTGCTCTACCGATTTGTTTGTAGTACTACATGGATCTTTTTTCTTTGTAACAGTGTTCCTGGATTTATTATTTTTTGTTAAATTTTTCATATATACCTTGATTCAGGGTACCATTTGGGACTAACCCCAGTTTGTTGCGGTGATGGATTCATTGCAGCAGGTGATGCCTTCAGGAGGCATTTATGTAATGCATATTTTTATTAATATAAATCAAGAATATTTCATTGTTATATACAGTACTACATGTACTTACATTACTAGCAGTACTACTAATTATTAGGATAATAAAAAGTTAAAAAAAATACTTGTATCATGAATGATTTATTGTATTAGACTGAAACTTTATAGTCTAGACCAGCCATCAGGCAGGTGGGCACTTCCTCTCTCCCATATGTTATGGAATATGGAATAGGAAAACATAGACCTCACACAACCTATAAATTATGTGAGAAATCTTTTAAAGAATTCTGACAAAAAAAGGGATCTAAGGGTGGTTCTAGATAGAAAACTGTCACCTGAGGACCACATTAAGAACATTGTGCAGGGAGCCTATGCTACACTTTCTAACTTCAGAATTGCTTTTAAATACATGGATGGCGAAATACTAAAAAAATTGTTCACGACTTTTGTTAGACCAAAGCTGGAATATGCAGCGGTTGTATGGTGCCCATATCTTAAGAAGCACATAAACAAACTGGAAAAGGTGCAAAGACATGCCACCAAGTGGCTCCCAGAACTGAAGGACAAGAGCTACGAGGAGAGGTTAGAGGCATTAAATATGCAAAAACTAGAAGACAGAAGAAACAGAGGCGATATGATCACTACTTACGAAATAGTAACAGGAATTGATATAATTGATAGGGAAGAATTCCTGAGACCTGGAACTTCAAGAACAAGAGGTCATAGATTTAAACTAACAAAACAAAGATGCCGGAGAAATATAAGAAAATTCACTTTTGTAAACAGAGTGGTAGACGGTTAAAACAAGTTAGGCAAGAAGGTGGTGGAGGCCAAAACCATCAGTAATTTCAAAGCGTTATATGACAGAGTGCTGGGAAGACGGGACACCACAAGCGTAGCTCTTATCCTGTAACTACACTTAGGTAATGACACACACACATACATATACAAGAGTTCTTACATTCTTGTACAGCTACTAGCCTCTCCTCTTAACACTTGTTTTTCAGTTCATTTTGAACTGAAATGACAGAAATGCTACAAGTCATTTTGTTGCAGGCCTTTACACCTTTTCCAGTTTATTGATGTGATTCTTGAGATAAAGGCACCATATAACTGCTGCATATTCCAATTTTAGTCTCGCAGAAGTCATGAACAGTTTCTTCAGTATTTCACCATCCACGTAGTTAAAAGCGAGCCTGAAGTTGGAAAGCTACACATACGCTCTGCGCACAATGTTCTTTGTGTTCCTCTGGTGACACTTTACTATTCAAAACCACCCCTAGATCTTGTTCTTTATTAGAGTTTTTAATTTCTTCCCACTAATTAATGGGGCACCTCACTGATGTCCTTCATATCCATGTTTATCTAATAGGCTGCATTCAGTGTCAGTTTTCCCGAAGAGTGCCCCTAGTTGGATACACACCTTCAGGCTCTGGTAATTTACCCCTTTCCCTCTATTAGGTTCAACTTGGTGGATCAGGAAACCTCCCATCAGCTTTACAGTACTAAATTTACAGTACAGTAATAACCAAAAACCAACTGAGAAAACATTGAGAGAGTACTGTATAAGCACTTTAGGTATTGTTAAGCAGGATCCTGAGATGCCCGGAACATGCTAACAAGTCAGAACAGTCCCTGGTGGTGCAGTGGTAGCACACACGCCCTGAACTTCACAAGAAATTTGACTTGGGTTCATGTCCTGGCCAGGAAGGCTTGACTAGGCACCACTCCTTAACTGTTCACCTCTGTTCACAGCGATTCGGTACCAGTTTGTTAAACAATTTAAGAGTCATATTCCAGGGAAACTAGTGGGTAAGGCTTACCACTGAGCTATGGAATGGGATAGCTATCGCCCTGCAAACAGTCACAGTAAGTACAGTAAGCAGTCGTCCGTTCCTGTAGCCACCTGTGTAAAAAAGAGAGAAAAAGAGAGAGAGAGAGATATATAGAGGGAGGGAGGCAGGGAGGGGAGGAAGGGGGAAGGGGAGGAAGGGGGAAGGGGAGGGAAGGAGGGTAGGGGGGAGAGAGAGAGGAAGGGGAAGGGTGGGATGGAAGGGAGGGAGGGAGGGAGGGAGGAAATGTAAGTGTTATGGGAGTGACTGAGCAGCCTAGATCTATAAACTGAACTTTTGAAGTTGGGAAAATTGACCTCTATAACAGACGTTTTAATTTAAGTACAGTATTTCCATTACACATACTGTAGTTTGATTAATAATACTGCATAATAATTATATTTTGTTGACAGGTTATGCAGAGCTTCAGAAAGTGTTGAAGAAGGCCCTGATCAGAGCTGGTGTTGATGAAAAGGCCACAGTTGTGGTAGTGGGGGATTCAGTGCTTCACCATCCAACAGTCCTACACATGCTGAATACATTAATTCTTACGGGGGATGTGCCCAACTTGCTTCCTCCAGAGGATTACAGCTATTTAATGGAGGTTAGCCTCTAGACAAAATTTACCCTTGGGTGTCATACAGTACATTTACAAGTTTTATAATCTGCATGATTTTTCATTGTTTTGTGAGCTAAGTGTTGCTTATGCCTTAGGGTAATTGCACCAGGCCTCCGAGACTCACTTTACCCTTTGAGGGGAATTTTCTAAGAGGGAGGATTGATTGCTGGGGAAGCACCGGTGTTTGTTTTGTAATTTAGGAAGGATAAACATGCAACATCACCATGAAAATGTACATGATAGTGAATGACTGTCTGGCAAATGGACAGACAAATCCAAAAGAAGTTACAGAAACAAAGAAGAAATAATGTAGTGGCACTTGGTGACCAGTGGGACAGGGTAAGGCAGGTACTTGACCTGAGATAAGATTTGGTAAGCAAGTGAGGTAGCCACCCACTCAACCAGCCAAACTTTTTGTGTGGAGAAACTCATTTAAAGTGTAGTGCCCTAATATCCACCAGACAAGGATTAGGTAAACACAAGTCTCTGATCATAACCTGTCCTTCAAATTACGTCTGAATTTGGTCGTTTGCCCGTATGGCTGAAAATGGATGTAATTTGAAATGGAAAATAATTGAAAATAAAATCTGGATATTTTTATCCAAAACAGCAAGTTAAGGGTCCTCTGGTAGGTTAGGAGGGCAGGAAGTTCTCCTAAGGTTTCAAAACGTCATGAAAACCGTTAATTGAAAGTTTCCTCTCCTAACTTAACCGAGTAAGCCGGAGGACTCTAATAGAAAACGGGACAATGCATCACTTTTGTAAGCCGATTTCATTTCAAATTATGTCCATTTCTGGGGGAAGCCCCTACGGCTCCCCGGAGCTATCCCAGGCTGTGGATAGGGTTCTAGTTCTATCGCTATTGTTCTTGATAGCGATAGTTGATGTGGGTAGAGTTTTAGGCCTACCTGGGACCACGAGCCAGAACCTGGCCCCCCCCCCCCCTCAGAGAGGCACGAGGAACAATGGCCTATACAAATGCACATGTGATTTTGGAGCATTCTGTATCTGCCATTGACCGGGACATGCACCCAGAAAGGTAAGTGCCCCAAAACAAACCCCCTATTCTGGTTAAAACAACGAAAATAGACAAACGAGTGGACAGACCTCCCCATATGAAAACGAGCATGACATCACACGAGCCGCGCCGCATGTCTGCGTAGTTCCCCCGTCCCAGGGAGGTGGAAGGAGGAGCCCCAGACCCCCATGTCGGCTATCCACACCCCTGTTCTTGAGCTAATGTGGTCTGGCAAGGTCGTGTGGCTCCAGCTCCGGACTCTTGTGTTGTGCTGTCCTCTGTTTCAGTACTGCTCTTACAGTGGTGTGCAAGCTGGGAGTAATATTTACAGGTACTTGGGCTGCATGTGCTTAGGGTCACCTTCCCTGAGTGCCCTGTAAGTACTGCCCTTGGGGCTTGGGGTTCTCTTCCACAAGTCGCCTTGGGACGACCTCTGTTGGTCTTTTGCTGCTTAGCGATTGACTGCCCAGAGTGTTTGGGGGGGGGGGGTTCCACTCTTGTTTGCCTTGGGGTAAGTGGTAGTTTTTGCACTGGTAGGGGCACGGGGTACTGCGGAGCTAGTTTTCACTCATAACAGTGGCCGGCTCTGTTCCTCTGGGTAAGCTGTCCTCTTGTGAGGTTTTTCTTTTATTTTTTTTTTTATTTTTTGCCTGGGGGGGGGGGGTCTGCCTTGGTGTTCCTTCACCCTGTCATACTAAGATTTGCGTTTGTTTGGTGGTACCCCCTGCTTCGCCCTCGTGAGTGGACACGTCCCGGGGGTTCAGCATTAGCAGTGTTGGTTGGTAGCTTGGGGTGCCGGTTAGCAGTACCCTGCCTGGGATTACCCTCAGCAGACCCAGTCTGGGAGCCCCTTGGAAACCCCGCAGGGGCATTCGGGTCCAGTGGATGCGACTACTGAGTCCCCTCTCGCTTTGTGCGAGTTTCAGGGTTGCTCTGTCCCCTTGTCTCAGGGTGTCGTGCTGCCTGTTGGCCTGCGAGCTTTATTGTTTGTTTGTGACTCAATTCTCCTAATCATCCGATGACATTATCTGGGTGTAGGCAACTCGCACGTTGCAGTATAGGTTTAGGTTGTTATAACGTGCTAGGTTGGTTGCTTCTCTGGATGCCTCGAGGCTGCCCCGTTTTGCTTATAGGGACCCGGACTTGGCGATGTTGGTCGCGTCAGCTTTGGTTCGATCTGTGTCCCCTCGTTCCTTCCCTGCTGTGGTTCATTCGGTCCCCCCTCCCCTTCTTCCAGCTTCTAAGCGTCTGAGGGCTTCGGGGTTGGGGCAAGGCTTAGAGGTTTCTGAGACTTGGGCGGTTTCGGGGGTTGCCCCTTCCAGGGTGGCGACAGCGGCATTCGAATCTGTTCCTCCAGCCGTAGCTCTAGGGTCTGATCAGTGGGCCCACTCTCTTCCTTTTATTTTGGCTACCCCGGCATTTTCTTGTGAGGCCAGGGCTTTGGAGGCGACTCGCCCCCGGGGCCTGATGTGGAGATTCCCGGGGGTTGGGGAGGAGCTGGCTTGAGGCCTTGGGCCACATTGGACCCCGCCTGGGTTTTCAGGCCCTCCGAGTGGGGCTTACTGTTACAAGGAGTGGGGTTTTCCTTTCCCCTCTGCGTACGAATTAGATTTGGGTTCGGCTCCTTCCCAGGTTCAATTCCGTATTCCTGCATGTCCTTCGGTTCTGTCCTTCCGGAGGTTTTCAGAAGGTTCCGGCGGCCATTGTGGCTTACTTCCTGCGCGACCCGGAGTATGCCTCTATAATGGATCCATCTTCCTTCAAGTTTGGATCTTCGTCTCCATCCTGGGTTCGTTATGAGGTTCCGGGTTCGTACTGGCTTGCAGACTGCCCTTTGTTCTTGCTGGATGTTTGGGACGCCTTTTGTCGTACCCGCACACTTGAGTGGCGTGAGTCGTTGACTGTGGTCCAGGTTTACCTGAGGGGGGGGGGGGTCGACCTTGAGTACCTTAACCACTGAACTGCGCCAACCGAGTATTCACAGTCGGTGGGAAACTGCGCCAACCGAGAAAACTCTTCTTGATTTTTTCGTACCCATTCTAAATGTGTGCGCGGTTGGTTGTGTACGAAATAGACTCTTAGGACTTCCAGTAAAAGGCAGCCATCTTGGAAAAAATTCCCAGAATGCCCTAGGGCTGCTGGCTGGGTTAGTACTGAGTGAGCAACCATGGGTGGCGCACGCAGCTCTGGCTCCCAAACATTTGTCTGACGCAATGTTGGAAGATTGCGCTCTGTCGATGAAATTCAAACCTTATTGTTTGAAGAACATATGGGTCATAATATTGGTGAAGCTAGGCACAATAAGGACCTAACACAAAGGTCGGATGCAAGTGATACAGCACCTATGAGGACGATACAGTGAGCTTATCCAGTTGTAGCTCTGAGTGCCACCCTTGCCCACCTATGCTATCTCCAATTTATATAGATGATACATAGATGAATCGTTTTCTGCGTTCAGTAATTAATCATCTGATGCAAGCAGCATAGATGAACAGTGTTAGTGGTTTCCATGGTTGTGTTTTCCATAGATATTTTCAAGAAGAGCTGAATCTCTTCTTGACTGACGGACACTCTTTGAGGCTAGCTGAATCTCTTCCAGACTGACGCACACTCATCGAGGCCGGCTGAATCTCTTCCTGCGTGGGACCTTACAAAGCGATCTTTTCATGACTACCTTACAAATTGATCCATTCCTATAATCTTTTCAAGACTACCTTATGCTTTAAAAGCTTGGCTACATACCACCTACAGGTACTAAAGCCAAGGGCGTACGTGAGTGCGTTATTTGCAAGCACACAGAAGGAAGAAACAGGAAGTGAAAACCTATCTGTACTTGGTGCAACGAGAGCGAAGTTGCGCTGTGTACCATGGGCTACATTGTTGATTATTACTCACTTCCAAAGTACTGAGTAATTACCTAAGTGTAATTACCTAAGTGTAGTTACAGGATGAGAGCTACGCTCGTGGTGTCCCGTCTTCCCAGCACTCTTTGTCATATAACGCTTTGAAACTACTGACGGTCTTGGCCTCCACCACCTTCTCACTTAACTTGTTCCAACCGTCTACCACTCTATTTGCGAAGGTGAATTTTCTTATATTTCTTCGGCATCCGTGTTTAGCTAGTTTAAATCTATGACCTCTTGTTCTTGAAATTCCAGGTCTCAGGAAGTCTTCCCTGTCGATTTTATCAATTCCTGTTACTATTTTGTATGTAGTGATCATATCACCTCTTTTTCTTCTGTCTTCTAGTTTTGGCATATTTAATGCTTCTAACCTCTCCTCGTAGCTCTTGCCCTTCAGTTCTGGGAGCCACTTAGTAGCATGTCTTTGCACCTTTTCCAGTTTGTTGATGTGCTTCTTAAGATATGGGCACCACACAACAGCTGCATATTCTAGCTTTGGCCTAACAAAAGTCATGAACAATTTCTTTAGTATATCGCCATCCATGTATTTAAATGCAATTCTGAAGTTAGAAAGCATAGCATAGGCTCCTTGCACAATATTCTTTATGTGGTCCTCAGGTGATAGTTTTCTATCTAGAACCACTCCTAGATCTCTTTCTTTATCAGAATTCTTTAAAGATTTCTCACATAATATATAGGTTGTGTGGGGTCTATGTTCTCCTATTCCACATTCCATAACATGACATTTATTAACATTAAATTCCATTTGCCAAGTGGTGCTCCATATACTTATTTTGTCCAGGTCTTCTTGAAGGGCATGACAGTCATCTAAATTTCTTATCCTTCCTATTATCTTAGCATCATCAGCAAACATGTTCATATAATTCTGTATACCAACTGGTAGATCATTTATGTACACAATAAACATCACTGGTGCAAGAACTGAACCCTGTGGTACTCCACTTGTGACATTTCTCCATTCTGATACATTGCCTCTGATTACTGCCCTCATTTTTCTATCAGTCAGAAAATTTTTCATCCATGATAGAAGCTTACCTGTCACCCCTCCAATATTTTCCAGTTTCCAGAACAACCTCTTATGTGGAACTCTGTCGAAAGCCTTTTTTAGGTCCAGATAGATGCAGTCAACCCAACCATCTCTTTTCCTGTAATATCTCTGTGGCTCGATCATAGAAACTGAGTAAATTCGATACACAGGATCTTCCAGATCGAAAACCATACTGTCTGTCTGATATTATATCATTTCTCTCTAGGTGTTCTACCCATTTAGTTTTGATTAGTTTTTCCAATACTTTCACTATTACACTTGTCAATGATACAGGTCTATAATTGAGGGGGTCTTCCCTGCTGCCACTTTTGTAGATTGGAACTATGTTAGCCTGTTTCCACCCGTCTGCTACGATTCCTGTACACAGGGATGCCTGAAAGATCAGGTGAAGTGGAATGCTGAGCTCAGATGCACATTCTCTCAGAACCCATGGTGAAACGCCATCTGGGCCAGCTGCTTTGTTCTTACCGAGCTCCTTGAGCATTTTTTCCACTTCGTCTCTAGACACCTCTATGTGTTCTATGTTGTTCTCTGGAATTCTTATTGTATCAGGTTCCCTAAAGATTTCATTTTGTACAAACACACTTTGGAACTTTTCGTTTAGTGTTTCACACATTTCCTTTTCATCTTCCGTGAATCTATTTCCCATTTTCAACCTCTGAATATTATCCTTTACCTGCAATTTGTTGTTTATGAATTTATAGAATAGACCTGGTTCTGTTTTACATTTGTCCGCAATCCCTTTTTCAAAATTTCTTTCTGCCTCTCTCCTCACTGCCGTGTAGTTGTTTCTCGCATCTTTGTATCGCTGGTATGTTTGGGGGTTCGGCCTCTTCCTGTATTGATTCCATTTTTGTGTCTTTCGGTCTCTAGCCCTCTCGCAATTTCTATTGAACCAATCCTGTTTCCTAGTTCTGCATCTCTGTTTTGGTATAAATTTTTTTGTGCCTTTATCATATATTTCACAAAACTTGCCATACATCTCATTCACTTCCTTGCCTAGCATCAAGTCTGTCCAATTATACTCACTAAAAAAATTTCTAAGGTCACCATAATGTCCTCTCCTGAAGTCTGGTTTTTCAACTGCTTCAACCTCCTTATTTTCTTCCAGCTTATAACGCATTGCATACTTTATTCCCAAAAAGACATGGTCACTTTTACCCAAGGGAGGAAGGTACTGAATGTCAAATATCTCTTCCTCCTTCCTGGTAAATATCAAATCTAGCATGGAGGGAACGTCCCCTTCCCTCATCCTCGTAGCTTGTTTAACATGTTGATACAAGAATGTTTCCAGGATGAGGTCTACAAATTTACAGGTCCAAAAATCTTCTGTTTTAGCTTCATATGCTTCCCAGTCTATGGATTTCAAGTTGAAGTCACCGACTATCAACAGTCGTGATCTATCGTTATCCGCTCTGGCTATAATCTCTCTCATTATTGTTATAAGACCTTCACGTTTACTATCTAGCTCCTCCTTTGACCATGTGCTGCTTGGCGGTGGACTATATGCATTTATCATCATTAGTTTATCATCCTCATAGCAGATCTCTAGTGCTATTATGTCAACTTCTTGTGGATTGGCAGTCATTATTTCCTTCACCTTTAGGTGTTCTTTTACCAGCACAGCAACGCCACCGCCTTTCCTAATTTTTCTGTCCCGTCTCCAAATTGAGTAGCCCCTTGGGAATATGACCTCATTTAAAATTACATCTTCAAGTTTTGTCTCCGTGAGTGCAACAATGTCTGGTGTCTGCAGCTGTATTACATCACTTAACTCCAGTATCTTCGATCTCACTCCATCTATGTTGGTGTATGCAATCTTCAGGAACTTGTTCCCCCTCTCCTTATTCTTCACTCCCCCTCTCTCTATTGATTTTGTTGGTTTGCCTTTATGTACCACTTTACTTGTCTGCCTACCCCTATCACTTTGTAGAAAAAAGAATTTATTTCTTCTTCATTCCTGCTCTCATTTAAATGTTTTGCCTCGGCGAGGTTCAGTTTCAGCTTCTCTCTATCTTCTTTTGAAAGATCTCGTCTTAACGACCACCCTTTCCCATCCTCATCCCTTTGCAATTTTCTAGCATTCCTTAGTACTTCTTCCATCTGTTTGGCACCGTTTAGGGTGTTCCTCAAAGGTCGATCTTTCCCTTTTACGTACCTGCCTATTCTCCTGTAGTCGCACACATTCTCTCTGTTTGTAAGACCTTCCACGAGGCCAACAATTTTATCTACTACTTTAGCTTCTTCTACAGCTCTTTCTGACCTAGATGTTATCGCCTTTTCTTTGCAGCCAAAAATGATCAGGGACTTACTCCGATCAACTGTGTTTTGCACCAACTTCGGGTTAGATGCCAATTCTTTCCTCACTTCTAGCCTAATGTTTGTTTTATCTTGGTTGCTGCAGTGTTTGACTTCCTTTACTGCTTCTTCTATTTTTTCCTTCTCCTTGGCCACTTGTGCATAAGTGAGTTGCATATCTTTCTTGCACTGTTCTATTCCCTGTGTAACTTCCTCCATCTGTGCTGACAAAATCTGTTTCTCCTGTTGAATTTCCTTGCCTAACCTATTGTAGTCATTTATGTTTAAATTTACTTTAACTTCTTCCAAAGCTATTTTTAAGAGTTTATTTTCTTCTTCCATGGCTTTGCAATTTGTTTCCAATTGATTCTTATCCTTGCGCAAGTCTTTCACTAAACCCTCAAGACATAAAACTTTGCTATTCAAATGGTCATTACTTTCTTTCAATTTACTAATTATTTCTACATGAGAGTTCACTATAGTATCTAAATTTACCAACTTGTTATGTAGACTGCTAATATCAATGCTTTCTTCATTGAATCCCTCAAAATCAAGCTCTGTTTTGTTTTTCCCCTTGCCAGTGGCCATCTTGAATGTTCTTCTCTGCACTGTAAACACTAGGGCAACTTTTTCTCATCCGATTTTTCACTTCCCTTAGCACTTTCCTGTTATCTCACCTATTTTTCAAGAGCACTATACCTTTATGTTCTCTGGGACACCACTCACTATCATCAACCTGTACTACAATACTTAGGATTGTTGAATTATGCTGGAGCTCCTCTGCTGCAAGTGTTGACCCTAGGGGTGTCACCTTTGAGTGTGTATTACCATGTGTTACTGTGTAAATAGTGTGTGAAACTGGACATATTGTAAGTTTAGTGAATTTTTAACAAGTAATATTGCGACTAAACGTTTATTGTGGACACATTAATGACACGTGTATCACAGTTCCATGGAACATTATGAACGTTCTACTGTATACATATTGTAAAGGACACAAATATGCATCATATATGATAAAAAACACAAATAAAACTACATTGGATATACACAGAACAAATAATTGAAAATATATTTGTGGCAACACCCTCTGCTTGAATCGCCCGCTCAACCGTGTCTGGGTGTGTCATGCACGGGCGACCAGGCCCTGATGACGTCACAGCGCACCTTGTCCACGTCCCCCACAGCCAAAGTAAGTGGAATTTGGTATTTATTTTTACATAGACATGTTCAGGGAAGAAAATTTATCATTTTACGAAGAAAAAATTTATTTTTGGGAACACACGATTTCATGCACACAGGGGGGAATTTCACAATAAACTTAGTGCATCACAGTTGTTAATGACTGGCTTTACGCTCCAGCCCTTCTGCGGGATGTTGGCGCAGTTCAGCTTCACGTGCAGGTTCCTTCCCTGTCAGCTGTGCTTGTGGCTGAGGACTTGCGCACGTGTGGCGTGTTTGCTTCGGTCCTGCGCTTCTTTTCCCTCTTGGAGATGTCTTTGGATTGGCTTAGGGAGGATGTAGAGGCGATTGGGGCTGTTCCAGGATTTGGCACCTTAGTCTCGGCTGCTCGTGTGTCATCTGCACTTTTGAAGCTGTTTGTGCCGATCAAGCGGGATGCACTGTCGCGGTGTTTCGAGGCGCGTCTCATGTGTCAAGAGGTGGTGCTTGCTTCCTTCTTGGAATTCGCTTGGGCCCTGGCTCTTAAATTGTCTTTGCCCTTTGGTCCTTTGCTGTTTGTGGTCAAGCGGTATATGCAAGCTGCTTCTTCCAGCTGCTGCCCGATGTCTGACTTGTTGGTTCTCTGGGGGTACCAGTTGGGTTCATCCCAGAGGGGTCATGCCAGGGGGCACGGTTCTGCTCGTCATGGTAGGCCACAGGTGCCAGTCTCGAAGCCGGTGCCACCTTTGGTCCCAGCTGCACTTGGTCAGCGTAGTGCTCACTGTGCGCAGGTCGGGTTCTCGTAAGGGGCATCGGCCTTTTCGCGGTTCGCCTCATTGACGGGGTGATGGGGGAAGGCTTGCTCTGTTCACTCACACCTGGTCTCATGATTTGTGGGTGGGCTTTTCGGGTCATTTCTCGCGGCCTGCGGTGTCGTTGGTAGGCCCCTTCTCCTTTGGGGAGTTCGAGGCTGGCAAAGCAGGCCTCTTTTCCTGCGCTTTGTCAGGTCATCTTGGAGTGGGTTCGCTTGGGTGTGGTCAAAATGACGACGTCTCTCAGGTGGGTTTCCCTCCTGTTTCCAGTTCCGAAACAAGACTGTGCGGACCTGCGGTTCATTCTGGGCTTGTCCCATCTGAACCCCTGGGTTCTTGCCCCTCTTTTCGCATGACCACTCTGTCCCAGGTCTGGTTTCTGTTGGAGCCGGGCGCTTGGGTGGTGTCCCTGAACCTCAAGGATGTGTATTGATACGTCCCGATTCCTCCGAGGTTCAGGGACTGGCTCGGTTTTGTCGTGGGGGTCAGAGTTACCGCTTTCGTTGTCTCCCATTTGGCTTGAACCTGACACCTCGCGTGTTCGAGTCCGTGGGGTTTGTTTTGTTATGCTTCCCTTTCTGGATGCCTAACCCCTGTCGATGGCAGATAAGGAAAACCCCCAACCACAAGGGGTTTTCCAGGGCCATTCCTTCCTGAAACCTCTTTGAAAGGTCCAGGTTCTGGTGCTAGTCCCTGGTAGGTCTGAACTCCATAGCTAATGTCCCGGTCTAATATGACATACATTAGCCCAATAAGCTCCAGGGAGCCTCTGGGGCTCACCCAAAAAATGGCGTTTCATTACATTCAACGTTGGTTTTCTGGGGGGAGCCCCTACGGCTCCCCGGAGCTATCCATGGCTGATATGGATACCCTAACTATTTTGCATCAGTCGATGTGGGTGGAGTTCTAGGCCTACCGGGGACCATGCGCCAGAACCTGGCCCCCCTCAGAGAGGCACGGGGAGCAATGGCCCATAGAAATGCACATGTGATTTGGAGCATTCTATATCTGCCATCGACTGGGACAGGCACCCAGAAAGGTAAGCGCCACAAAACAAACCCCTATTCTGGTTAAACAACAAAAATCGACAAACGAGTGGACAGAACTCCCCCAGGAAAACGAACTAACAAGCATGACGTCACGCGAGCCGCACCGCATGTCTGCGCAACTCCCCCTTCCCCGGGAGGGGGAAGGGGGAGTCCCAGACCCCCGCGCCGGCGATCCCTGCCCCAGTTCCTCGGCTGATGGGATCATGCACAGTCGTGTGGCTCCAGCTCCAGTCTTGTTTCGGTGCTATGACTTGTTTGCAGTGCTGCTCTTACGGTGGTCGTGTGAGCTGGGAGTAGTATTCTCAGGTACTCGGGCTGCATGTGCTTAGGATCACCTTCCCTGAGTGCCCTGTAAGTACCGCCCTTGGGGCTTGGGGTTACCTTCCACAAGTCACCTTGGGTCTACCTCTGTTGGCTTTTCGCTGCTTGGCGTTTGGCCGCCCCGAGGGTTTGGGGGTTTCACTCCCTTGTTTACCTTGAGGTAAGTGGTAGTTATCGCACTGGTGAGGCGCAGGGTACTGCGTAGCTAGTTTTCACCTATGACAGCGGCCGGCTCTGTTCCCTCTGGGTATGTTGTCCACTTGTGTGGTTTTTTCTTTAATTTTTGTTTTTGCCTGGTAGGGGGGTCTTCCTTGTGTTTCCCCCCCCCCTTATATTAGGTTCGTTTGCGGTGGCACCCCCTGCTTTGCCCTCGCGAGTGGACATGTCCCGTGGGTTCAGCTTTAGCAGCTTGCTTGGTAGTTTGATTCAACTCAATCCCCACTTAGTAATGGGGATTCAATTTGTTGGTGTGGGTACCAGACCAACTCCACAGCGTCAGCTGGGGCTGCCACTGCTGGCATGGCGTTGAAATGTGTTGCTTTCACTTGATCAATCGTAACCACCACTTCAGCACCCCGACGGTCAAGAGTAATGGTTTTCGGAGTTCTCGACAGCACCTAGAAAGGTCCCTCGTATGGCTGCTGTAGTGGCTGACGCACCGCATCAACCCTCAGAAACACATGGGCTAGCAGAAGCAGTAAGAACGTCCTGGGTATGTTGGTAGGGCGTGTAGATGGGTGATGGGCGGCGAAGGGCGGATCTGCGACATCGCCCTCCGAAACTGCTCAATGGAAGGCCGACGTGTCCTTCAGCTCATTGTATAGTGGTGGAGTGATAAGATCACCAGGAAGGCGGAGATTGAAACCATACACCAGGTCAATCTCTGAGTTGTCCTGTACAACTGTCAGTTGTACAACTGTCCTCTTTAGTTGCTGAACGGATGAGGAGGAGTACTAAAGGAAGGTTGTCAGTCCATGAAGTCAAGTCTAGTTGTGCCCTTAGAGCCGACTTCAGTTGGCGGTGAAAACGTTCAACTATCCCATTAGCCTGAGGATGGTAGGCTGTAGTTTGGTTGTGTGTGGTACCCAGGAACCGCAAGAATTCTCTCCACAAGTGAGACTCAAATTGTCGACCCTGGACAGTGACAATCGTTGCAGGGGCTCCAAAACGGGAGACCCGAACTACTGATTCAGCTGTCATCTCCACCATAGGAACTGCCTCGGGCCATCTGGAGAAGCGGTCAACACACACGAGTAGGTATGAGCACCCACCAGACGAGGAAATGGACTGACAATATCCACATGCACCACCACAAATCTGGCCAATGGTAACGGAAAGTTCTGAAGAGGCGTCTGTGTGTGTCGATGTATCCTTGACTGCTGACCTTGGAGGCAGTTGCGACCCCAACTTAGAACTTTTGTATTAATTCCTGGCTATACTTTGCATCATCTGCAAACATACTCATATAGCTCTGAATCTCCTCTAGTAGATTGTTTATATAGATAATGAATATTGCTGGTGCTAGAACTGAATCCTGTTGTAATAAATAATAGACTCCTTTAATTAATGCTTGTGTAACTACTAATCGAAAAATAGTAATTCTTTCATCTTCTTAAAATATAATAACAGATACAGATAATCTTAAATAACATTATTAGAGCTAAGCATCTTTTAACTATAATTAATTTTTCAACACAAGTATCTTTCTAGCGTCTTCGTTTGTCTACGGAAGACCGTAAAGTGAGTGAAGCAGACTTGTGGAAGGAGCAAATGCAACGTGTAGCGGACCTGGTACATATAGTGGTGATGTGTCCCCCTTCTGCTGTGCTTCGCCACATCCTCACCCACTACACTGCTTTTGCAACTCGTGTCACCATGGATTACTTTAAAGTGAGTCATTCATCAATGGTTATCCTGTTGGTTTGTTCCTATAATTCATCAGTGGTTGTTATCTTGTGGGCTGAGTCCTTTGATTCATCTGTTAAATTGTGACTATCTTGTGGGGTGGAATTCCTTGTGAGGAATAAGACACAAATATTAAATAAAGATGAATAGTAGAAGAACTAAATGTAAAAGAGCTCATAGACTGTGTAGGGATTGGAAAATGCAAGCCAAGAAAATGCTTGCCTTTAAGATAATATACAGTAGTACGGAGACAGTAAAGCTAGATAATCATGAAAGTAAAACCTCTTAGATTTGAAGCATGTAACAAAAATTATGAAAATCATTTCCTTTACTCAAGAGACATCAAGGACAAAATGAGTGCAAGAGTAACATTACTGGCAATTCTCACATGAACTACTGAATTCATAAAATCCCATTTAATATAGAAATATTTATAGTAGATATTTGATTAGGAACTGTAAATACAATATTTATAAATGCATGCATTTCACTTATAGATGAGAGATGAATACAATAATGTAACAGAGGGGCTACTCAGCATATGAACATGAAACGTGAAAACATAGACGTCTTCAAGAGAAAATTGTATAGTTTTCTTCAAGAAGTGAAGACGACACTTTACTTCTCAAGTTCTTTGAAATCAAAATACGTGCAAAACTTGTTTAATATGTTGATCGTGTCAAGTTTTGTGTAATATGTGTTACACAAATACATGTCGTAGATATGATTGAGGAAAAGAGGTTGGGAGTCAGTACATTGATTAGAAAGATAGGGTCCAAAATCTAACAGCTCGATCCTGCAGGCACAAACAGTAAATAGTACTCTATAATGATAAAGAGTAAAATGCACTATACGTCTTAGTTTCATAAAAATGTACAAATTACTTTGTATATGAATAAATTATAATGCATATATATAATATTTGAAGCCATGGCCACAAGAAGCTCTTGTTAAAGTTGGTGAGCATTATCTGGCAGAAGTTCCACTAAGAAGATCAATTAGGGATGCTGTTATCTCTGCTGCAACAGCTGCACATCAAATGGCCAGGTAGGTAAAGTTTGTTGCCTTCCCATAAGCTCAGCTATTTTTCTGAGTTACCCCATTAGGTTGCCCTTTAAAGTAAAATCTTAGAAATAGATTGCCCTTTAAGGTAAAATCTTAGAAGTCTTAGAAAAAATTAACAAATATCAACTAATACTATCAGGTGAATTTAATTTTGACCTCTGCCAGCCTCATAACCCTCAAGTTAATAGTTTTCTCAACTGTCGGCTCCCTGACGCTATCATATTGATTGTCATACTATTTGAGTGTCATCAGTCGCGGAGTTCTTTTTGCCTACCGGGCTGGAGTTAACTAGCAGGAAGCTGGTTGGATGAAGTTTTGGTTGTTTTCTTATGGGGGAGCTACTTTTGACATTTTGTGGACTGAGGTCTAATTTTAAATGGTGCAGTGGGTTGTTTTGATTTGCCTACCTTTCTGGGTACTTCCGTGGATGATAGCAGAGATGGTAGACTTTAAATGTAAAGTATTCATGGACACCCTACACCTCTCTGAGGGGACCGGGTTCTGGCTCATGGCTTCTGGTAGGCAAAAAGAACTCTGCGACTGATGACATTCAAGTAGTATGGTACTTAATCAGCATGATAGCTTCAGGGAGCATCGGACCTCACCCAGAAATTGGCATTTCATTACTTTCAACACTGAATTTTTCTGAGGGGAGCCCCTATGGCTCCCTGGAGCTTATTAGGCTAATGTATGTTATATTAGACCGGGACATTAGCTATGGAGATCAAACCTACCAGGGACCATGAGCCAGAACCTGGCCCTTCAGAGAGGTTTCATGGAGCAATGGCCCTGGAAAGCCCCCCCCCTGTGGTTGGGGGTTTTCCCTTATCTGCCATTGACCGGGGTTAGGCACCCAGAAAGGTAGACATAACAAAATACCCCACATGGTAAGAAACTAACAACAAAAACCGAACAGAGAGAGAACACCCTGCAATAACAAGGAAACAAGCAAACATAACCATACTGCCGTGCTGCTCGTCCGCGCAGCCCTCCCCTCCCCGAGAGGGGCAGGGGGGGGGGGGGGGGTCCTGGACCTCACCGTGCCAGCTACATAGCACTCCTGTTTGTAAGCTAATCTCATCCGGGACAGACGCTTCTCTGGCCTCAGTTTCCTAGGTGGTGGTTGCCTTCGTGACGCTCACTGCCGTGTTTTGTGTTGTGCGGTGGCCAGGTGTTCCTCATCAGTATCAGAGCTGCATGCGCTTAGGGGCTTCCTTCCCTAAGTGCCCTGTGAGTACTGCCCCTGCGTGACAGGGTTATCTTCCCTGGGGCATTCGGGAACCATTCCCGCAGAGGTTCTTGCTGCTCGGCATTTGCCTAGCCTTTGGGGCCAGCTGGGGCTTTGGACGTTTGCAGCTTTTGCTGTCGTGTTGGTAACTTGTCTTGGGCTCATTTTGGGCACAGGGATTTGGAGGTCGCACAGGTCCCTGGCCACCTAAAAACCTAAACCTAAAAAAGGCTTTCGACAGAGTTCCACATAAGAGGTTGTTCTGGAAACTGGAAAATATTGGAGGGGTGACAGGTAAGCTTCTATCATGGATGAAAAATTTTCTGACTGATAGAAAAATGAGGGCAGTAATCAGAGGCAATGTATCAGAATGGAGAAATGTCATAAGTGGAGTACCACAGGGTTCAGTTCTTGCACCAGTGATGTTTATTGTGTACATAAATGATCTACCAGTTGGTATACAGAATTATATGAACATGTTTGCTGATGATGCTAAGATAATAGGAAGGATAAGAAATTTAGATGACTGTCATGCCCTTCAAGAAGACCTGGACAAAATAAGTGTATGGAGCACCACTTGGCAAATGGAATTTAATGTTAATAAATGTCATGTTATGGAATGTGGAATAGGAGAACATAGACCCCACACAACCTATATATTATGTGAGAAATCTTTAAAGAATTCTGATAAAGAAAGAGATCTAGGAGTGGTTCTAGATAGAAAACTATCACCTGAGGACCACATAAAGAATATTGTGCAAGGAGCCTATGCTATGCTTTCTAACTTCAGAATTGCATTTAAATACATGGATGGCGATATACTAAAGAAATTGTTCATGACTTTTGTTAGGCCAAAGCTAGAATATGCAGCTGTTGTGTGGTGCCCATATCTTAAGAAGCACATCAACAAACTGGAAAAGGTGCAAAGACATGCTACTAAGTGGCTCCCAGAACTGAAGGGCAAGAGCTACGAGGAGAGGTTAGAAGCATTAAATATGCCAAAACTAGAAGACAGAAGAAAAAGAGGTGATATGATCACTACATACAAAATAGTAACAGGAATTGATAAAATCGACAGGGAAGACTTCCTGAGACCTGGAATTTCAAGAACAAGAGGTCATAGATTTAAACTAGCTAAACACAGATGCCGAAGAAATATAAGAAAATTCACCTTCGCAAATAGAGTGGTAGACGGTTGGAACAAGTTAAGTGAGAAGGTGGTGGAGGCCAAGACCGTCAGTAGTTTCAAAGCGTTATATGACAAAGAGTGCTGGGAAGACAGGACACCACGAGCGTAGCTCTCATCCTGTAACTACACTTAGGTAATTACACTTAGGTAATTACCTGTTATTTTGTGAGCGTGTCTGCTCCTGGGCATTCTTGTGTTGCTTTGGGTCATAGGTTGCAGCCTGTTTTCTCGACTTCGTGTTGCGGAGTTTGTGGCGGCCGCCTCCCGGGTCAGTCCTTTCTTTTCCTTCTCTTTGGGTATGTAGCACCAGGGAGCTGTAGAGGCTCCCCTCGGAAAACCAGCGTCGAATGTAATAAAATGCCATTTTCTGGGTGAGCCCCCGAGACTCCCTGGCGACTCTTCCTCCCACTGGTCGACGGTTTTTTTCACATTTGTTGAAGCTTAGCTTCCGAACTGGAGTGCTATGCAGCTGGCGTGGGGTTTGTTTTGTTATGCCAACCTTTCTGGGTGCCTAACCCCGGTTGATGGCAGATAAGGTAAACCCCCAACCACAGGGGGAAGGGTTCCCAGGGCCATTGCTCCCTGAAACCTCTCTGAAGGGGCCAGGTTCTGGCGCTGGTCCCTGATAGGTCTGAACTCCATAGCTTATGTCCCAGTCTAATATAACATACATTAGTCCGATAAGCTCCAGGAAGCCTCTGGGGCTCACCCAGAAAATGGCGTTTCATTACATTCAACACTGATTTCTTAAGGCTTTGCAGTATTAGTGTATAATAATAACCCAACATTGGCTTTACCTCATCAATTTATTATAATTCTGTCTTTTGCATTTTCAATTGCCTTTTTTATGAAACTGCCACAATACAACTTATTCATGTTTTGCATCTTTCCTGGAAGAAGTGTCCATTGATTGATTTTAGAATTAGAATCCATTACTGCAAGATGAAGATGAAAAAACCATTTTGTCACAAAAATTAGTTTGAATCAGAGTACTGGTAATAGTAGATAGCAGCTTAAACTGTAAAAGATTTATAAATAATGCTACTCTGGGTATGATGAAGATGTGAAATTTGCCGTCGGTGTTTGTGGTTTAGAAATGGGTTTCTCTTTGTGTAATAATCATCAGCAAAGAATCTCTTCTGTAGGCAGGTGTCAGACCAGATAATAGCTGAAGGAAAGTGGTGTCTTCCAGTGACTCCTGCCTTGTATCTGCACCTTCTGCAAGAGTTTCGTGGCATGTTTACCAACCGCCAGGCTCACACTGCTTCCCTCAAAAAGAAGTATCTCTCTGGGCTGGACAAATTAGCTTTTGCTGCTTCTCAGGTAAAATTTCTGATATATCTTTTGTTTGAATGTACTGTAATTCTTATTGTTTACGGGTTTGTGACCTTGTATTAGATTTTGTGTAGGAATATCTATTTTAGTTGTGTCAGCAGTTATACTCGAGGTGTTTTATCTACAATGGGGCCTCAACTTAAGATGCTAATCCATTCCCAGAGATGGATCGTAAGTCGAAGCGATTTTTCCCATAAGAAATAAAGGGATTTGAATTAATCCGTTCCCTACCCTCCAAAATATTAACATACAAATACATTTTATACTGAATACAATGTTTTTTCTAACTACAATACAGTACCAAAGTTTCTCTTCCCTTTATGAGAGGCTCTTGATGGCATATGGAAGATGGTGATGAGGGGGGAGGAGGAGAGTTGTTACTGTTTGAAAGTGAAGTTCCCTTCCATTATCACATCAGGCAGTGATGTTTTCTCTGGGGTACTCTCTCTCTCCTACGTTTTGCCTGAATACCACTAGGACCTGGTTGTGGTTCAGTGCTTGTTTGTCTCACTACAAATTTGTCAAGAGACATTTGTTTTCCCCTTCATTTTACCATTTGTCTGTAATGATGCATCACAGTGTCATTGAATAGGTTAAGGCAACGGCCTACTGCAACTTGATTTGGGTGAGTCGTTTCAGCAAAGGTTTGCAATTCTTCCCATGCTGCACACATTTTCTTAATTGTTGAGGAAGAGACATTCTGTACTCTTGTTTCTGCTCTACGGTCATCCTTACATGGGTTTTCATATGTTGAGCCTTACCACTGACTTTCCTGGGACTCGTGGCGTGATATATAATAATTACTTTAATGTTCAAAATGCAAAAAATCACCACAAAAGCGGAATTTCTTATAGGCGCGATCGTCATTAAGCGGGCAGCTGTAGTAAACTGAGGCAGGTCAGCCGCGTGACCGGGAACTACACGCTCGGTCGACTCGAACATGTACCAACAAATATCGTAAGTCGACGACACCATCGGATGTTGAGTCGCATTTCTCGATGAAATTTACATCGTAACTCGAAATTATCGTAAGTAGGGGCAATCGTAAGTCGAGGTGCCACTGTACTTTATAATTTACTATAAAGCATAATTAAACCTTTTAAGTTGTTTACATTTTGGAGTTTTTCAGATAATTATCACCTGATAGATCAACCCGTCCTCGACTCAAGTCCATTACATCCAGCGGTCAACCCCACAGACGCATTCATAAATTTTAACATGCTGTTCATTCAAAACGGGAATTTTCTCCAGTATAAATTAATATTATAATATATTAGCATATTGTTCATATATAGGCATAGGTTAGGTTAGGTTAGGTTAGGTGTTTAGGTTCTGTTGGCGATTATTTGTATTTGTAGTACGTGGGTGAAGCATTTATAGCGTTGTGATTCAAACAAAATTCGTCAGTGAAGCACTTGTTCCGGATATGTTCGAACGTCAGCAGTTGTGAGTTGTATGTAAACCGCTTTTCATTCATAAACAGGGGGTTTGGCGGGTGCATGGAATCACTTTTGGATCTTTGTTTGGAGGACGGGCTGGATAGATACAGTACAGGTTTTGTTTCTTGCGGGCTTCACGTTGATTTGATTAGCATCTTGGTTAATGTACAACATTCCTTTACTCAGTCATCATACTACTTCTGTGTGTTATACTGTAGTTATAATGGCTTATGGAGTAATCCTGACAATAACTTTACCTCCTTATATAAGAATCCCAGTGTCAAATGTAATGAAATGCCTCTTTCTGGATTAGCCCCAGTGCCTCACTGAAGTTATGTTGCTGATTACTATACTGTATATAAATTGGCCACGTTAAACATGGAAGTTCTGTTTGGCCTACCAGGGATCAGACCCAGAACCTGTCCTCCCTCAGAGTCAGAGAGAGAGTGACAATTTGCCACCACACCAGGAAAGCATCCAGAAAGTCGGTGAAGCTTTACAGACAACTTGAAGGTTAACAATAACCGAAGCCTCGAAATTGCCAAACAACTCCTCAGGCAATTTACATAGAACAAGAGAAACATTCAGAATTAGCATGAAACACAGTATCGAATACCCCCACCAGGTGACCCATCTTCCGCATTAACTGGCCGCTGACAAACTAACTAACCTGGTAGGGAGGGAGGAAGCCTAGGAGTTACCAGGGCTCATTGAGAAAAAGGAGTTTCATTACTTTCAGTGCTGCATTTCTGGGGAAGCTTCCAGTAGCTCCCTGAAGCTAAATACAAAGAATAAAAATGGGACTTTCCATGGAGAAAGAGAGAGGACATGCACTAGGACAAAGAAGAGCAATCAAGCCAAGCCCAATACAACACATGACAAACTGGGACCAGGGACATGAATAAAATACTGGGCCGCCAGAACCCTGTTTGAACTCCAAAACTCGCTAGCCTGAATATCCAACCAGGACATCTTGGAGAAGGCTGTGACCAATACAGCATACTTTTGATCATCATTGGCATGAGGGTAGCTGTCACAACTGAATGAAAAATGACATGTTGGATAAGAAGAACCTCTCAAACAAGATACCACACCAGTGATGATACTTTTCAAGTCTCTAGTGCTCTTTAGAGTGGAATACTGTTACACAGTGACAATCCCATTCAAGTCTAGAGAAATTGCTGACCTGATGAGCGTGCAAAGTTCTTATACTGCTAGAATCCATACTTTTAATAAAACATCTAAATTATTGGGACCATTTAAAAATATTTAATCTGTATTCCCTGAAGTGCAGGCAGAAGAGATACATAATAATTTACACTTTGAAAATACTAGGGCTGGTTCCAAATCTGTGCATAATAACAACACTACATGAGACCAGAAGACATGGCAGAATATGCAAAATAGCCCCATTGAAAACCAGAGGTGCAATAGGCATGCTGAGAGAGAACTCTATCAGCATCAGGGGCCCAAGACCTTTCAAAACCCCCTCTACACATATGGGACATGACTGGTTAATCTCTTGGCCAGTCATGTCCTATATAACTGTTTGGGACATGACTGGCCCAAACAGCCATACAGTCATGTTCAGAGCCATTATACTTATGGTATCTAGTAGTATGGCAATGAATCAGAATAATAGCTTCAGGGAGCCTCCAGGACTCGCCTAGATATTGGCATTTCATTACCCTCAACTCTGGTTTATTTATTTATATTTTTTTTAATTTGTCAGTGTTTCTAAGTACATATGTTGAATTTTGTATTAGAAAATGTTCATGCTTCTGTGTGTGTAAAGTTTTCTGGCTCACTTTTGTGAGGGAAGTGTCCCTGCACCCAAAGAGACAGAGCGTCATGACATAATAGGATCAGGGTGTGTGTTATTGGGTGCGCTGTGAGGTGCCCAACCTCACTGTGAGGGTATTTACCTTGGTTTTCTGTGTGGCAGGAGTACAGTAATCAATCTGGTGAGTGAAAATATTCCCTGATGTATTATGTCCCATCCCTGTTTCTCCTAATAAATGTAATGTGCGCCCACTATTCGTTTGGTGAAATCCTGCCAGTTCAAATAGTTGTAACGGCTACTTAAGTGTTCCCTCTCGGTTGAGGTATTTCTTTATCATTTTCATTTTGTTGTGTACAGTATTTCCAATTTAAAATAATGTACATATACTGCAAGTAAGGAAGTGAGGAGGATCTGTTTGATGTTTAATATTGAGTTATTAAGAATAAATGATTTTGCATCATCCCTCCTCCCCCCTCTTACACAGTCACTTAGAAATGCCAAAGTAACCAGTGAGTATCATTTAGGAATGCTGAAAGTAGCCAGCGAGTTTCCCACCAGGCAAAATGGTGATCAACTTGCCAGAAGTAATGTGTCCAACACAATGTAGTGGTTCAGTGACATGTAATAATCTGTACAGACCATGGCCTCTCCCCTCTCCCTTTTCTCCCCTCCCTCCTCCTTCCCTTCCTCTTGTCCTTGTTCATTCGCCTCCTCCCCTGTTGATTCGTTCCCCTTCCCTTTTCCCTTCCCCTGTTGTCCAGCCCATTCCCTTGCCATAAAAGTTTTGGGGTAAGGTGTCCTTCCTGGGAAAACACCACAGTCCAGTCCTCTGCTAATCCTTGGCACAATCCTATTCTCTAATCCCTCCCTCTAATCTTTGCCACTAGCCCCTCTTTTCCAATCCCTTTTCTCCTCCCTTCCCTGTCCCCCCCCATGATCATTGACAAATTCAGAGCCATTAAAATGTAGTCTTAGATTTCGCCTCGGTGCCATAAACTCGGCCTACAGTCAGCGTCTTGGACCTCGGACACCAGGTTCTGGGAACGAGGGCGTGGGAACTTTTGAAGATTTCTGTCAAGGGAAACAGAGTCTTAAGGACATGCCTATTCCTAGCCTGGTACTTAATTGGTTGAGGCCATGGAAGCCTAGGAGGCGTGGTCACGCTCTTGGATCTTGTTGGCTTAGGACTCAAGAGGCGTAGTCCCCCAGGGTAGTGCCTTGTCACCCATTGGCTGGGCCCTCAGGCCTAGAGCAAGGCTTCAAATCCATTGGCTATACGCTTGGAAAGGCGGGGTTAATTGGACCTAAGGAATTTAGAAATGGGTGAAGTTTGGTTCCACTGGTAGCTTGTTAAGTAAAATAAAGTTAGTGTGTCTTGTGGATTCAACTGGGGTACAGCTCTCCTGATCTGTAGGGCAAGCCATTCAACATCATTGGCGGATTGCAACATTAAGGTAAAGTGTGCTGTAGTGTTCATGTACATCATAATTACATTCTGTTTGCCTCTTAGGATATGTTAGTAAAGTAGGATATATTTTCAATGTTGATTTCAATATACGTGTTTCAATAAAATAAAGTGTATTAAATTCAATTGTGTTTAGTTATCTGTTCCCCCCCCCCTTTTTTTTGTTATTAATGCTGATTCATGATTATTTGTGTGGTATTTGGAAAAATTCCCCCCGTGTTCTCCTCCATTTCATGGACATTAGAGCTACCCTTAAATCCTCAATAAGTAAAGTAAAAATAGAATTCAGCCTCGAAGCATTAAGCCTTATTACCCAGATTCCTATACTCCTTGAGTTCATGATTATTGAGTTCTTTCCTTCCTGGGAGGTCAATAAGATACACATTCAGGTATGTTAGCAGAAAGGTGGTGGCAGTGTTTTAATGAATTTTTATTCCTTAATTTTAAATTAATAAACCCATCATTCTTGCTGCTTCCCCCATTTAATATTTCAGAGTTAATAAGTAGCTGTAGTTCATTGGGGGTCACATTGATCTGCAAGCAGTATTAAGCTGGGGTGTTGAGTGGGAAAAGGGTGAAGAGCAGGTCGGGTTATTACACACAAACGCTCTGAATACACCGCAAACCTTCTCTAACACCATTCGACAATCACCGGTATACGATGTCACACTCGACGAGTCTAGTTCCAACTCTCACACAAGACACTATAGCCTCACAACAGAGCAGACGGCGTTTCCGGCATTATTTGAGCTACCTACTCTCCCTTTATTCGAGATCTCCGATTCCGCTCTCTTTTGAGCTCTATTCTCTCCGCTTCCTTCGAGCTCTATCCTTGTCCATGCTCAAGCTCTCAGCTCCAGGCCTCACACAAGCTTTGTGCTCTATCTCCAGCCACCATCAGCATTACGTCCTACCTGAATCTGTCATTAGCATGTGAGAAGCATCCTCATCTCAACGTACCATGACATGTCATTTCATTTCTAACATCTGACTGCTGTAACCAAGACTATTAAATAAACATAAAAAATCACTGTATTCTTTGAATGCTGTCACCCAAAATCATGTACTTTACACATCCTTCTACTGAAGTTCTCAGCTGTCCATCTTCATTCATGTTGCACCAAGTTGGTACCTTGCCTCAACAGATGTGATTTTGTTCCTGTGTAACATCGGCTGCCATCTGGTGGTAAAACACATCACAGTTGGGTGTTTGGACTACATCACCAGCTATTTGTCTTATGCCCTCTGAGTATGTAACTGTCTTCAAGTAATTGCTTGTTTTGTCTTATGTTTTCTGGGTTTTTAATTTTTTATTAACCTTGAAAATCCATGCTCCCCTTGCCTCATAAAGCCAGGTTCTGATTCTGGCTACCGTTAGGTTAGAATTTTTCCTCATTGCTTGGCATAATCCTTAGGCATAGTGGTACCAGAATATAAGCATCAAGAATTAACTGAGGAACCACCAGAAATTAGCATGAATTTTTATATGTATTGCATTATCTTTGGTTTCCTCCTTGTTAAATTACATGTATTTTTAGCTGATCTACTTAAAACTATATTTTCTTGTCTCACCAGATATCAGTGATGCAGGAGATGTTGGCTTCACTTGGTCCCCAGATTGAAGAAGCCTCTCAGGATGTTTCCAAAATGATGGAACTTATTGAGCAGGTCAGCCAAATGTGTGTGTGTTAATATTACTTAAGTTACTCCAGACTGTACCTCATAAATTATCTGCACAAACAACTGTCTTTGTTAATACATGTATAAATTTTGCTTGAATCATAGTGGCTCGTCTTTAGTTGTTGGGGATTTGTTATTTAGCCTACCTCAATGACTGGCTGGTGGGAGCTCCCAGGTAGTTCGTATGTCTGCTAGCCAGGGATATGGTTCTTTTCCACCTCGCCGGGTTTGGGTTCCTGGTGAACTGACAAAAGTCCCAGTTCCTTCTGTCCCAGGTCAGGGACAGACGGCGATGTTCTGACAGGACGATGGGAGAGGGGGGGGGGGGGGGGGGTTGTGCGAAAGTCTGAACTTTGCAGTGATGGTTTACCCACCGGGCCAGGTTTGGCTTCGTAGGCTGTTCTGGTTCCTTTGGGGACGTCCCTTCAGCCTCTCCAGCTATCGCTAGGTTCGTTCTCCAAGTGGCTTACGTTGCATCGCCAGCTTCCTCTTTAAGCTTTTTGGGGTTCAGTGCCTTGGCTCCTACCCAAGCCCTCGCTCTGTGTGTTCACGGATGCGTCGTCTCTTGGCTGGGGCTTTGTGACCAGTGCTCACCAGGCCGGCCAGGGGCGGTGGGGTCCATCCTGACATGCTCACCAGGCCGGCCAGGGGCGGTGGGGTCCATCCTTCTGTCAGGCCTCAGCACTATGCGGGAGCTCACAAGTTTGTGGATGTCACTTCAGAGGGTTTGGGTCGCTCGCGGATTGTTTGTTCTTGCTCAAATTCGGATTGCTCCCTGGTGGTTCATTGCCTGAACCGCGGGCGTTCAATGCAGTCCTTGGCTCTTTGGGGCTGGTCGCTTCGGGTGACTCATCTACTGAGTTCTCAGGGTTTGGCTCTCCTGGCCATTCACGTTCGGGGTATGTCCAACGTCCTGGCAGATGGCCTGTCAAAGTTCATTCCGCTGTCCACGGAATGGACGATTGACTCCGACTCGTTCAGTTGGCTCTGCCAGACGTACTGGCTCCCAGAGATAGACCCCTTCACGTCAGCGTGGTCGAGGTGTCTCCCGATATATGTAATGCCCTTCCCCGACTGTGAGAGCCGTCGGGGTCGATGCCTTCAAGCAGGACTGGTCGAGGTGGAGTTACCTATACCTCTTACCCCCAGTTCCACTGTTGCTCCAGGTTCTGGCTCGTTTGGAGACTTACCAGGGGAGAGTAGTCCTTTTGGCCCCTTGGTGGCCAGCCCAGCCTTTGTTTCGGGCACTGTTTGCTCGGTGTCTGAACCTGGGGGTCTTCCCACGGCTCCGCCTCTTTCAGCAGATCGGGCCAGATTGTTATGTAGCTGGTTCAATCTTCTCCTCAAGTCTTTGTGTCTGGTCTTTCTAATGCTGGTCTGTCACCTGCATGGTTCGTTGATGGTGTCCCACCTGCATGCTTCATCTTGGCTACAGTATGAATTTTCCTAGCAGTCCTTTCATTATTTCTTGTCCCTCCGTAGCATTTCTTGTTTCGGATCGGGATGTCTTGTCCTTCATCTCTTGGTTGTTTCAGGACCGTCAACTTATGCCGAATACTGTCGCCTTGTGTTATGCAGCGCTGGCAGAGCCGCTTCAGCTTACGTTCGGGGTGGATGTTACTTTGGCTCCGTTCCACAAGCTGTCTTGTGCATTGTTTTACCTCTGGCCTGCTCGTGCACTGCCTGAGCCATCCTGGTCGTTGGACCGGGTGCTCTCTTCTCTCTCTTCTCCTCAGTTTGTTGTGGCCCCTTTGGTTCAAGATTCTTTTGCACAGACTCATTTCCTGTTGGCATTGGCTTCTGAGGGTTGGGTCAGGGAGCTTTATGCTCTCCACCAGTGCAGAGGTTTCAATTCTTTTGCTCCTGATGGTAGGTTTGTTCCTTTGCAGCCGTCTCCTTCTTTTCTGGCGAAGGAGGAGACAGTTGCTTTCCGGAGGGTCCTTGGGTTGTTGATGCTCGGTTGGTTTGGCTGGGGGGTGTATCATGTGTTGTGTCCTGTTGCTGCTCTCCACTGTTACCTACATGCCACAGACTTGGTGGCCTGGGACTCACTCTGGGTGGACCCGATTTCCCTTCTTCCCTGTTCTAGAGTTCAGGTATCCTAGGTCGTCCACAGGGTTATTCAATCCAGCCAGCCTGCAGTTTATCCTCATGCCCATGACGTTCGTAAGCTTGCTGCATTGGCTACTGTCTTTGGTAATATGTCTTGGGCTGATATTCTGACGTGAGTTTTTTTGAGGGTGAACAAGGTTCTTCCCGCTCGGTACCTAGTCATTGTTCCTGGACCTAGTCGAGCATGTGTCGCATTGGGTCGGCGGTTTCAGCCAGTTGTCTCAACTTCGAGTTGAGGAGTGAGTGGCGACCACCTCCCGGGTAAGCCTCTCTTGTTTTATTTTTGGTTAAGTAGCTCCGGGGAGCCGAAGGGGCTCCCCTCAGAAAACCAGTGTTGAATGCAATGAAAAGCCATTTTCTGGGTGAGACCCGGAGGCTCCCCATCAACCCTCCCAACCTACAGTCAGCAGTTTTTTCTGTTTTTTTGACATCCAGCTTCTGAACTGGGGGTCAATAGCCAGCACGGCGGGGTCTAGAGTGCCCCCTTCCCCCTCCTAGGGAGGGGGAAGCCGGCACGGTGGGGTCTAGAGTACCCCCTTCCCCCACCCAGGGAGGGGGAGGGGAGCTACACAGACAGCAATGCAGTGATGGTTGTGACGTCATGCTCATTTGCTCATTTTTAGTTTGGGGAGTTCTGTCCAACAGTTCGGCTTTCAGTAGCAATTTTTAACCAGATAGGGTTTGTTTTGGGGCACCTACCTTTCTGGGTGCCTGACCTGGTCGATAGCAGACATTTTTCTGAGATATACAAGAGTTGTTATATTCTTGTACAGCCACTAGTATGTGTAGCGTTTCAGGCAAGTCCCTGGAATACGACCCCCACGAAGAATCGTTTTTACAACCAAGTACCCATTTTACTGTTGAGTTAAACAGAGGCTACAGTTAAGGATTTGCGCCCAGTAAATCCTCCCTGGCCAGGATACGAACCCATGACAAAGCGCTTGCGGAACGCCAGGTGAGCGTCTTACCACTACACCATGGAGACTGGTGACATAGAATGCTTCCAACCGCATGGCGGTTTCTATAGGCCATTGCGCCTTGTGCCTCTCTTGGGGGGGGGGCAAAGTTCTGGCTCATGGTCCCTGGTAGGCCTAAAACTCCATTTGCTTGACTAATTCCAGGGTCTAATACATTCATATCAGCCCAATTTGCTCCCAGAAGCGTCTGGGTCTCACCCAGAAAATGGCATTTCGTTACATTCAACACAGGTTTTATATATTTATAAATAAATAAATAAAATAGGCATTAATGCCTAAATGATTAGGCTTGTTACAGCAATATAAAATTGCTGCTACAGAAATCAGTAAATCATATTTACTGATTTTGCAATTAAGTTTAATTATTGTATAAGTAGCTTGTTAGTCTGGTACTATACACTAGCCAATCATTTGTCACATGCAGGAATCTATGGAGGTTGAAGCTCGAAGGAAACTTGTGGCCATCGAGGAATCTGAAGCTGGCGTGCATGCAGCTCATGCTCGCACATTGCAAGAGGAGTGTCAGGCAGAGCTTAATCGGGCACTTCCAGCTTTACAGGGTCAGTTTTATTACTGCTTCATTCTCAATAAATAAGAAAGACAACTTGATTGCATTTCTCTACAAATTTATATTGTCACTGTATTTAATTTGTCTTCATTATGGCAGCCATATTTTAGAAAACAAGATTTTTGTGACACGAAAACAAGATGCTTGCAACAAAGTAGTTGGAATTTTTATTCTTCCTTTGCCAGCTTATGAATATGAAAAGCAGCTTTTTGACCATAACAGTCAGAGGCTTTCTAATCCAAGCTCATATAATGTTCTGTCAGACTGCATTGAGATAGACATGACAGGGTGACATTCTGGACAGTAACTACAGTACTAGGTTATATCAGCCATGGAGTTCTATAGGCCTACTGGGAACCAGCACAGAACCTCTGTGAGGGGGCTCCCTGGCCCCCTCACAGAGGTGCAAGGAGCAGTGACATATATGTATGTATTTATGCCACCACCGGGGAAGGCATCCAGAAAGTCAGACAAAACAAAACACTGCTGACATTAAATAAGACTGCAAGCTTTGCAGAGAACTACTGAAAGAACTCTACAACACTGTAAACAAATAATCAAAATCTCTCTAAACTAGTGTAAGCTCGATTGCCCCATTCATTTGGGAGGACGGCAGTGGGGGTTGAGCCAGCTTCTGGTCATCCAGCTACTGAACTCTCAATTCTATGGTGATGTGTGTAATATTTGTGCCTGGTCACACACTGCTGCTTAAGCTCCAGTATTTTACTGTTGCAGCCAAGTGGTGATTTTAGCCTTTATGGGCATTTGTGTACACTGTGCAGTGTTGTTTAAGCCTAGACATTTAGTGTGCTTGGAGCTGCATTTGCACAGATTCATCTTCCCTCTATGTTCCTTAATGCTGCCCTTATACCTTGCATGCTACATTATAGCATGCCAAGGTAGGCCTTCATAGCCATACAAGCAGCTGCTGTGTTGGCTTACTACATTGTCTCTATATCTATGTTCGAAGTAGATTCGTACGACTCATTTATTAGAGGTCCAGCATAGAGTCCTAGTGCCTGGGTTTCCTAATTGGTCAGTTCCTTCAGACCCTGAAAATCCCCTGTAGGTTTTTTGGACCTGTGGATATCCCCACCTACCCCGCTCTTGGTTCAGGTGAGTTTAAGGGTTGCATGTGTTGAGTCCATCTGCCTCCGCTATGCTCCTAGTTGGGTCGGTGACACATTCGACGATAAGTCCTGTGGGAGTTTGCTCTCCTAGTATGGCTCATCTTTATGGCACTCTGTGGTTTGGGATTATTTGGTGGCGACCACATTGCATGTGTGTTACAGTGATCTGTGTTGTGTGCCTGGTTGGATGCCCAGGAGATACCCTGTTGGTTTTCACACAGAGCTCTGGGGGCCGATCCTCTTTGCTGTGCCCAGGCCCCAGTGCTCTTGTGTGGCTTTCAGTTGTGTCTTGCAGGATCTGTGGGTTCGTTCTGTCTGACCGGCCTGCAGTCTGTCTTTGCATCCTTTCTGTTTGCGGTACATACATACAAAATAGGATACAAGAAAAATGTTGGATATCTATTTATGGTAGGTATATACTAAATCTAAAGCCACTAATATGCACAGCATTTCAAGCATAATGTGGTAAAAATAAACTTAAAAACGAAGACTTAAAACTTATTCAAATTAAAAGCAAAATTGAACTGAAGTAGGAAAATAAAAAATTACAATAATTACATTGTGTTACATATAATTATATGGTGCTACTTATAATTACAATATTTACAATAATTTACAGCAGAAATTGCAACAGTACACCAGATAGTAATTTTCACTCAATAAACAGAAGGAATACAGTTCTTTTTAGTTTTTACATTGCAGATATCAGCAGTTTTACAAGTTCAGTCATTAATATTTAACAAGTTCAGTCGTAAATGTTCAATAATAGCAAAACATAGGTTGACATTTAGGAGGTAAGGTAGGTTACATGCAATTGATATAAGAGCACAAGCTTTTAAGTCGTACCCTAGAGTACGAACCATTGAAACCTGACCTTACTTCATGGAAATCTGTCCTCAAACCAGGCTTGTTGAAGCGGCATGCATCCTCTGAGATGCACTCATGAGTTTTAATATACTGTGTAATAAAAATAGATGCTTTCACATATATAAATTATTCAATAAAATACAATGTATAGTTGGGTGTAGGTTAGGTGTTTATGTTCTGTCTGGTGATTATTTGTATTTAATGTATGTGGGGGAAGCATTTAATGTGTTGATTCAAACGGGTCATCAATGAAGTAATTTTTTAAAAATGTTTCAATGTCATCAGCTGTGAGTTGTGTGTAAGCTATTTTTCATTCATAAACGTGGGGGGTTTGGTATCTGGATTAATGAGCATTTGGCTTTGTTTATGAGGACGGGCTCGCTCTTTATAAAGTTCATGTTCTGATAAAGTGTGTTTACAACCCACAGAAGCAGTGGAGGCGTTGAATACCTTGAAGCCTGCAGATATCACTGTCGTAAAGAGCATGAAAAATCCACCTCATGCCATCAAGCTTGTTATGGCTGCTGTCTGTGTCATGCTCGAAATCAAGCCTGAAAAGATGAAAACCAGCAGTGTTAAAGTGGTAATGAACTTTTCATTTAATATGCTATTCTATTCAAAAAATAATACTACCTTGCCTGTTTATTATTACTCTACTGGCATCCCTCAGTGTAAGTAGCATTTGTGTTCCTGAAAACTGGTACCTAACTCGTGTACAGTGATCCTTTCTGGGAGGAGCCTCAGTGGCTTCCCCTGAAGCTACTATACTGTTACAGTACCAGACTACATGGGGCCATCAATCACAGAGATCTTTTTGGCCTACCAGGAACCATGAGCCAGAACCTGGCCCCCCCCCCCCCTCAGAGAGAGACAGGGAGCAGTGACACTATGAAAAATGTTATGTAAATTTATTCACGTCTGCCACCACCAAGAGAAGGTACCCAGATGTCAGTGAAACAAAACAGACCACTGCTTGGTTAGAAACCAGACTGCAGCCTCAAAACAGCCAAATAAACTTTCCCAACAATGTTAATAAATGATAAAAAATTTGTGAAACTAGCGGGAGATAGTTTTCCCTACCTCCCTTCCCCCTTATTTGAGGGAAAACAAGGGAGGTAGATCAGGTCAGTCGGCTGCTCCACAACTAATTTTTATGATGGAAACCATCCCAATGCCTTGGAGAAGGGAGGGTGACATGAAGCCACCAGGGCTGACCCAGAATATGGCATTTCAGTACATTCAATGATGATTTTCTGGAGGGAGCCCCTGTCAGCTCCCTGAAGCTATCCAAACTTATATCATGCTATATTAGTTGGGGTCATCAGTCAGTCTTTTTGCATACTGGGGACCACGAACCAGAACCTGGCCCTCTCAGAGGCACAGGAATCAACGGTCTACGAACACTTGACATTTAAAATACATCATACTTTCCATCGACCAAGGAATGCACCCAGAGAGGTAGGCAAATCAAAATGGACCACTGTCTGGTTATAGTATGTAAGCTATGTTCTCAATAGAGCAAAATATCTCCTGTGGAAAGAAAGCAAACAAGCAGCAGGTCATCCAACTAGCCCCCTGACTCATTAGTGCTATACATTGTGGGGAGGAGGATGCTCTGAGGCACAGCCAGCTTTACTCTCAACGCAGCAGCCGATGTTTCTCTCTGACTATTAGTTTGCTAGTTGTGTGACTTCAGGAATTTTTGTTTTCATTTTCTGCCATTTTTGCATGTTGTGAACATAGGTGGTCTGCTTAGCTTCTTACATGGCTAACCTTGGTTGTGTTGGTAGTCCTCTTCTGTTGCCACTGAGGTTTCACAGCCTTAATTGTGACACAAATTTATTCATTTGATGTATCACGCTATTGTGATTTCTGTGTGTTTACCCTACAGGCTGTGGAAAACCCCTGTGGGCTCGGTGGTAACATGGATACATCTTCAGAGTCCATGCTCGCCTTACGCAAAGTTGAAGGTTGTTCGTCGCCCCTGCCTCATGATGAGCATCATCCTCACTGCCTCCGTCATGCTGCCTGTTGGGTCGGTGACGCCTATGACTATGACAAATCTTGCGGGACTTGTTCCTCACTCATGCTACAATTTACTCATTCCCCATCTGTTGATCTCAAGAATCAGGCGGCGACTGCGTTGCACGCTCAATTTTTCTTCATGTAATGCACCAGGTTGGTTGTCCGGTTGGAGGCCCCGAAGCTGTCCCACTTTGGTTTTAGGGATCAGGATTTGGAGGCATTGGTCGCTTTGACTTTGGTTCCATTCACGACCCCGCTTCCTTCCCAGGTGGGCATGGTTCGCCCTGCTCCTCCTCCTCTTGCTTCTGGCTCCAAAACATCTCAGGGTTTCAGAGTCAGGGTGGGGTTTAGCGCGGGATGAGGCTCGGGTGGCTTCGGGGGCTGCCCCTTCTGATTTTGGCGCGGAAGTGGCTGAGCCCATTTTTTCTATCGAGGCTTCTTTAGTTGACCCAGCCGACTCCCTTCTCGGAAGCTTTTTTCCTGGACTCGGCCTTTTCTTCAGGTGTGTTGGACGTGGAAGAGGACTCATCCCTGGGACCTGTGTTGGGGTTTCCCAGGGCTTGGGGGAAGTCTGCTTGGAGCTTCCCTGGGGCTTCCCCTACCCTTTTCCTGGTGAGAGGATTGTGCAGACAGCGATGAGGCAACATGATGACGTCATGCTCATTTACTAATTTTCACTTTTTGGAATTCTGTCCACTCGTTTGGCTTTCAGTAGCAATATTTTCACCAGAATAGGGGTTTGTTTTGGGGTGCCTACCTTTCTGGGTGCCAGACCCATTCACTGGCAGACATAGAATGTTCCCAACCACACGGGGGGAGTTTCTATAGGCCATTGCTCCTCGTGCCTCTCTGAGGGAGCCAGGTTCTGGCTCATGGTCCCCAGTAGGCAAAAACTCCATGCACTTTCACTGATGACAGAAAGCTAATAAATACATATCAGCCTGGATAGTTTCGAGGAGCTTCCGGGTCTCGCCCAGAAAATGGCGTTTACTTACATTCAATGCTGGTTTTTTCACCTCTGCCCTGCTCAGGCTCCTCCATAGCAAATCCTTGTTTCTTGACTTGCTTTTAGTTTTCTCTAAACTCATTTTAGAGTTTCCCCCCCCCCCCCTCAGCTTGATATATTTCTCAAGGCTGTCATTTTGTTGGCTCTCTCATCTGGCTGTAGGTTTGGGGAGCTTCAGGCTCTTCTCAAGAGGTTCTGTTCTGTTCTTTTGGCTGTGGTAGGCAGTTTGCTCGCTTGCAGCCTTCTTTTTTATTCGGTAAAGAACGAGTAAGCGAGCTTCTGGAGGGTTTGGTGATTGATCCTTGGTTCAGCTGAGGTTGCATCATTTGTTGTCTAGTGGCAATTCTTTGCTGCTACCTACAGGCTACCAGTTCTGCCCTGGTGGATGCCTTGTTGGCTGACCCTGTATCCTTGGTCTTCTGTTTCAAGGCTCTCATTTCTCAGATGTCATTAAATTTTTCCAACCTGCAATTTTGGTGTTCTAACAGGGTTCTAGCAGCCCAGTATTTGGTCAGTGTTCCTGTTTCCAATCAGTTATGTGTTGCTTTGGTCCATGTCTCCTGGCCTGGGTTCTCTTCATCCTAGTTGCTGCCACCTCTACTCTTCCCCCCAGGTATGTCCCACTTGTTCTTTGAGCTTCAGGGAGCCACTAGGAGTTTTCCCTAAGAAACACAGGATTGAATGTAATGAAATGCCTCTTTCTGGAGGATTTCAGGTGGCTTGCAGATTCCCACCTGCCTCCAAGTAATCTGGCTGCAGGTTGGGGCCAGGCTGTCTGATAGTGGTAATCAGTACTAAGGAGTTTTGAGCAAGTTTGAGTGAATCCTTTATTCTGTGTAAATCGTTGTGTAAATAGTTGTTTGGTGGTATCAAGGGTTGGTTTTCTGTGCTCCCTTCAGTTTACTGTAAAGCTTCACTGACTTTTTGAAGGCATTTTCCATTTGGGTTGTGAATTGATATGACCTATTACTGTAGTATGAAAGAATCTTGGCAAGATAGCTTCAGCAAGCCACCAGGGGGCCTTCAGAAAGAGGCATTTCATTACATTCAATGCTTGATTTTTCATGACCTCCTCAGTCCTTCAAATACTCCAAGGCAACTTCAGTACTTATCAAATAATTTATAAATTTATATATAATTGTTATTTGCATTTATTTACTAATGCTTATTCCTGCAGACATATGACTTTTGGGGCCCAAGCAAGCGCCTTTTAGGTGATCTGAGTTTTCTGCAGCAGTTACGTGATTATGATAAGGATAATATCCCTGATTCAGTCATGGATAAGATCAACAAAGAATATGTTCGCCTGCCAGAGTTTGATCCCGTTTCGGTAGCCAAGGCATCAAGTGCTGCTGAGGGTCTGTGCAAGTGGGTTCGTGCCATGGCATCATACAACGCAATTGCCAAGGTGAGCCATATAATGTACAAGTAGTTAACTTATGTACAATACTCGAGGTCTTGCTTGAAGGTTAACCCCCTGGGCTGCACCACTGATTGTATAATGCAACATCCAGGTGTGTATAAAATAAAGAAATTCTAACAAAAAATAATTTCTTATAATATTGTTAACCCTTAAAACAGTGGTTATCATCATTAGTTGATTCACGGCTAATGCAGTTATCATATGACAATTTAAACAACTACTGTCTGGGTTTTACATGTATGATGCAAATATGAATATAATAGCTCTCTGTGGATTTATGGAGTTTACCTTGACCATGAAAAAATCCTGCTACCATTTCATGGTTATGTGTACAAGGAGGAGCCTGCTGTCATGTGTGTGCCACATTGGTAGCTTATGCCTTTCTTTTTATCTATACTATATCTGTAATCTCCATGGCACGGTGGTAAAACACTTACCTTGTGCATCTGTTCACCAAGCAGTGAATGGATACCTGGTTGTTACACGATTTGGCGGGTCGTATTACGGGGAAAATGATGATAATAATATTAATATTTATTTACAAGAAGGTACAATGGGTATGAGAGATTAGGATTAAGGACCTGCCCAAAACACTGTGCATGCTAGTGGCTTTACAAGAATGTATGAACTCTTGTATATATATAAAAAATCCTTTTCACTACTCTCTAAGGTTGTCATAGAGTATACCAAGTGATTAAAAAAACCACCAGTATACAGGAGTTTAAGACTTGGGACTTGTTGGCTGTCTGGTTGGCAAGATTAATATTCAAACCTGTTAGTATTAATTGATTTTTGTTAAGTTTGTGCTATAACTCAGGTCACATGTAACAATTTATATACAATGTGCATTTCTTGGTCCAGATTGTAGCACCCAAGAGAGAACGTCTGGCAGAGGCTGAAGCTGAAGTGGCTGCTCTCATGTCTTTAGTAGAGGCCAAAAGGGGACAGCTTAGAGAACTGGAAGAGAAGTTGGAAGTACTTCAACGTCGCTTTTCCCTTTCCTGCCGTGAGAAGGAGAACCTTGAGGCTGAGCAGAAACTCTGTGCACTCAAATTAGAACGAGCCCGAAAACTTATAAGTATGTTTGTTTTAATAAGCTTGGTAACATTTGTACAACATTAAGTTAATGTAATATGCCTCAAAATTACTGTTTTGTGTAAATTTATGCAGTGTTGTATAACTCGGTGAAAGACTTTTATTTGCAATCAAATACTATAAGGTTATGTTACAGAATATACATGTGTATTGTGTGAATGTGAATATACATGTGTATTATGCTTATTTTATTATTTCTGAGCTAAATCCTCTCGGTACCTCTGTTAGGCAATGTTTCACTCAACTGTGGACACAGCAATGCACCAGCCTGGCCAGTGTGATTTTCCGATCTCTAACACAGTGTGGGTCTTTTCAGTTTCCTACAAGTGAGCCATTAGTGTAGATGCAGCCTGGTATGATAATTAGTAGGTTCATTCATCAGTGCTCAAAATGCCTGCTATTACACATCACCAGCAGATAATACTGTCAACACCGTAAACACAGGCACCCGGGAACCCTGACCACACTTTCCTCCTAGGATCTGCCTAGTAAATTTTCCAGTGACCTCATT
Organism: Procambarus clarkii; assembly: GCF_040958095.1. NCBI lineage: Eukaryota > Metazoa > Arthropoda > Malacostraca > Decapoda > Cambaridae > Procambarus > Procambarus clarkii. Next base: position 7,289,118 of record NC_091213.1, read on the forward strand.
TTAAAATGACAGTATGTCCTGAGACTTTGATATCATGTGCAGTTAACTTATGCTCACAGGGTTTAATAACCTTGATATCATGTGCAATTGACTTACACACACAAGGCTTAATAACTTTGATATCATGTGCAATTGACTTATGCTCACAGGGTTAAATAACCTTGATATCATATGCAATTGATTTATGCTCACAGTGCTTAATAACTGTTTTAGAGTGTAGTTAAATGAAGAAAGATATGATGATCGTGTCCCATCTTCCCTATAAGCTTTGTCTGATGCTTGGAAACTCCTGATGGTTTTGGCATCCACCACCTTCTTAAACTGTTCTAAACTGTTCATCTACAACTCAGCAAAAGAGCGCTTAAATATATTTTGCTCAATACCCATGTTTAATTAGCAATGAGGATTAATATCTAACCAGTGTGGAGTCATAATTGGATTATTGGTATTAAATTCCTGTTGTTCCCACTAAAGATTAAATCGGTGACAGGTGTAACTACCGGCCGCTACAAGGAGAAGGCAGCCACTTTAAACACGAGGTTAACTCTGGTTTACAGATGAGGCCACTCGAGATGTTGGAATATGGGTCGACTAAACAGCTAAGCTGTTCACAATTAATAACTATTACATTTACAAATAACTAAACAAACAGAGCAGGAAATTAAATAAGTTAAATACATATTAATATTAAAGTTATATGAAATAAGAAGCAACTAATTCTGCTCTTTCCCAATTAATATTAACTCTATAACTTTCCCCCCCACCATCTGTGAAATTGTCTGGAACTCATATTGAGCTATGGTATTCAGTCTGCTATTAAATGTTAATATACTCACGAAGGAACTTAAACTAAGCCACATCATCCCAGAAGTTAGTTAGTCAGTCCATCTGTCCATAAATTCAGGAGATATGGACTTTGAGCAAGAAAGTTAGCTTCTAGAATTTAGATTATTGAATAAACTGCAGAATTATAGATACAGTACTTTAAAAATCAATATTTGTTAACACAAATATTTGTATTTGTGATGGGAAAGAAGTTAATATCTTGAAACATAAAATCAGAGGAATATACAGGAGACTTTCCATAAAGAAAGAGTGAGAATTAAGCAAGTTAATACTCTGTTAATACTTTGACTGTGTCATGGCTGTAAATACATCATTTCTCCTTATGTAATAATTTGGATAATACCACAATATTTAAAGAGAATATTAGAACATTTGTAGTTTGGTTGACTGTGTTTCACTCCAATGTATTGCAGGTGGACTGGGGGGAGAACAGTCACGATGGGAGGCTGCAGCAGATGCTGCTGCGGCAGACTTGCTTCGTTTGCCTGGAGACACCTTGCTTGCTGCTGCATCACTGGCTTACCTTCCACCTCACCAACCAGATATTAGGTGAGTTGTATCTCTATAAATCACATTGACTAGAAATAATTGGGTCTATTTTCTGAAGGAGCCCTGTTGTGACTCCCTAAAGCTATCTTGCCAAGATTACTCCTATCTGGTAGGTCACATCAGACACGTGCGGGGCGCAGACAGAACCAAGGTCAAGGTGACCAATACCCCCAATCCTGGTCCCGAAACCCATGCGGGGCAGTTCCAGGGGCCTCCAACCGAGCCCTTAAGCAATGTCTCAGAACGTTAGCCAGAGAAAATCGGATTCAGACAAAAATAGATAAATTCGTGATTTCAACGGTTCGTGAAAAATCCTTGTCGACAAGCCATGCTGCACCCGCCGATACAGAATTCCCATCAACAAGTCCCGCAGCCTCTGCTGGCAACGAATGCTCTACAAGCCATGTTGCACCCGCCGATGCTGAATTCCCATTGACAAGTCGTGGAGCATCCGCCGGCAACGAATGCTCTACAAGCCATGTTGCACCCGCCGATGCTGAATTCCCATCGACAAGTCGTGATAAGTAATCCACTAACGATATATAATATGATTGAAAGGCATGTAAATTAGTGTAAAAAGTGTTGAATAGAGTACAGTATTGTAAGTGTTAATGATTAATTAAGCCTTGACAAAAAGATACTGTACAGTGTAAATATACTGTACAGTAGAAATAATTGTCAATAGTGAAGTAGAATTAGAAGTCATGTGAATCAGTAGTAAGCCTAGCTGTTGTGTGAAGTGAGTACCTGAAAATAAGTGTACATACTGTATGTACCCTGTATACAATATAAAACAAGCGCTGCAGAGAATGACGTAATCTTCACAGCTTCGTAATCTTCAGCTTCATTAAAAGTAAGTCAATTTACCAATTTTATTATAATATTGCAACATATTGTTTTTTTCAACAAGAGCTACATATTAGTCTCTGCAAATGTATATTCTATCGTTAGCAGAGAAAAGGTGAGCTCATAATATTTCATCATGGCTAGCTCTCAGTGACAAGGCTCGATCGCCATTGTTATGGCCTGGCCGCCACAGCCTGTGTCATAACATTAAAAATACATTACCTGCACTGTTCAGGGTAAAACAAAACACATCTCTAAAATTTTATTGAGAAAATATTAACAATCACTGATTGATACATGAAATATTTTGCAATACAAAGGAATGAACCAATTTTTTCCCACCCTTCTGGACTTGATCAGACCGTGTTCACACATCATCCATGCAGCAGCCAACAGCTGGCTTAATCGTCGGCGTGGCACTAAATTGGAACGCAATTACACAATGAACTTTATTTAATTTTAGTTATACAGTATAAAATATATCCTACCTGAATGTTACTTGAAAAATTACCCAACCCGACTTAACTTCGGAAATAACGGAGCTCCGGAAATAACGACCAGGGTACAGCCCCATATAGGCCGTTAAATTGAGTGGATACTGTATGCATAGAAATGGGAAAACACCTAAATTATTGGGACCGCCTCAAAGCTCTCAAAATGTACTCTTTGGAAAGAGAACGAGAAAGATATAAAATACATGGAAGATACTTGAAGGCGAAGTCCCAAATTTGCACAGTAGAATAACAGCATACTGGAGCAAAAAATACAGAAGGAAATGCAGAATAAAACCAGTGAAGAGTAGAGGTGTCATAGGCACAATCAGAGAATGCTGTCTGAATATCAGAGCTCCACAGCTGTTCAACACCTCCCAACAAGCATTAGAAATATTGCTGAAACAAAGATGGATGTATTCATGAGGCACTTAGATAAGTTCTTGCAATAAGTGCCGAACCTACCAGACTGCAGTGGATATGTAGGCCTGCGGGCTGCTCCAAGCATCAGCCTCGACCAAGTTATCACAAGTCGAGCCTGACCTGAGGTCGGGGTCAGGAAGTAGAAGAACTCCCAGAACCCCCTACAAGTATGCGCCTGGTTGGAAAATGCAGTTTCCCTGGGGAGCAGATTATTGCCTAAGGGAGCTGCTTGCTCAGTAAGGAATGTTTCATTTATATTCACATGTTTGTGATTTATATTGTCTTTATTAAATATGAAGTATAAAATTTTTGATACTCCTAGGAATCAACTGTTGGCAAAATGGTGCATGGCAGTGAAGAAAGCAGACCTTGAGGTGACTGATTCATTCAGTTTAGTAGATTCTCTCACTCCACCTTTACACATCCGTGCATGGGGACTAGAAGGTCTTCCTACTGACTCGTTCTCCCTTCAAAATGCCACTATCATTAAACATACTGTGAAGTAAGTTGTTATATTCATGTTTACTTCAGAGTTTTAAAATTTTTTTGAGTAGCTTAATTTACTTAATCATAGTTCTATTATTTAATAATGCTCTAGTTTATAGTATCTTTTCCTCAAGAAAATGGGTAAATGAAATACAAAGTTTAAATTAATATTTTCTTGGACAGAGTTCCCGATAGGTCCCTGAAGCTATCTCACTGAGATACTTCAGGGAGACTCACTCACTCCATGCAAATGAGTCACATCAGATGTGGGTGTTCAATTTGACCTACCAAGGACCAGAGCAAAAACCTGGCCTCACCCCCAGCTCCAGAAGGCTGCAAACAAGTGCAAAGGTTTTCCTCAGTCAGCTTAACCAACAACTAGGGAACCTTAACAATGAACTGCAACATCCTGACATCCCTCGGGAGAGTGGGAGCAAATAATCAGGTAATGACAGGCACAAAGGAAGTACCCCACCAGAAACACCTGTAACAAAGCAGCAGCCTCACACCATTCAAGCAAGTAGTACTGACAGAAATTGCGACAAATCCCCAGCGAAAACAAAGGGTTGTCTGCCAGCCAGGACAACTCTGGAACCTCATAATGCATCCAATATGGAAAATAAGAACCACACTCAAAAGAGGCTGGATCCATCATCAAGGCAAAATCCAGGTCTTGCAAAAGGTACACACACACACAGCCTCCGCTGGGGAAAAGTTGAGTGGTCGGAAACTTCTGGAATGATGACTCCAAGGAACCCAAGAGTACCTGGAAACGAACCCTAGGGATAGATGTAGCCATATTAAACTCATTCAAGAAAGGGGGGGGATATGAAGACCCCCATACCATGCAACAGAAGACCCCCTGCAAAAGGAACAAGAGTCCATGAAGGTTGAAACGGGACCCATGGACCTATGTCATACTCCCCCCAAGCCACAGGAATCACAGCCAAGGGCCCAGGGCAGAGTCATCATCCGCACCTACTGTCCGAGATAGAGAAGTGTAGTCCAAGGGAAAGACTTGAAAGGTTGGAGCTGGCTGAAAAGTAGACCCAGAAGCCTCGGCAGGATCATCAGGCTCAGCTGTCTCCACACCCAAGTTGGAAGGGGCGAACCCTGTCATGTTGATGGCAAACAGCGCCATCCATTTGTATGCGCTGCATTTCATACACCAGCAGTATGTAAACAACAAAAGAAAGTGCATAACCTCCGTCTGCTTGGATGCTAGTCATGTACCATTATAAGTATTAAAGTCAGTAACCAAGCAATGGCTTTACATCAACCCTACAACGAAGGCCATCCACAGTAACACAGAGCACCACAAACCCCAGAGCAGACCAAGCCACATCCTGAGATAAATCTTGCCCCAATCCCAAAATCTTCAGACACTTCGGGATGGAAGCAAAGGGAAAGACAAGGAGGAGGGTACACAATGCATGAATGGGAAAGATGAGATAGTTCAGACAGAACCATGATTGAATTAACCCAGCTCTCCAAATCAGAATCCCTAAACACCAATCGGGGCAGCTTCGGGGAATCTAACTGAACAAACAACCTAGCCCACTGTAGAAGAAATCCTCAAGCATAAAGTGGTCACTGGCTGAAAACCCTGAATATCACCACAAGAATTTGTTAGGCGAGTAACATGTAGAAAACATGTCCCACTTGACTTGCGGGATCAAAGGTGTCACTAACCCAACAGGCAGCATGGTGGAGGCAGAAGGTACGAGCATCATCATGTGGCACAGACTATGTACAGTCCTTAAACTCGCACAAGGAGAAAGCAGATTCAGTGGGTATATCCATTGGACCACCAAACCTGCAGGGGTTTCCCAGGGTCTGCAGGGAATGGTCCTGCAGGCAGCCCCCTGGCACTGGGATTACTACACTAGAACCCCGATTTGGAAACGGGGTCTTTCTGTTGTGAAGAAAGGAAGTCTCTTTTGTATTGAAAGTCAAAGGGAGTAGAGCCAAATAGACACTTGAATGGATATAAATACAGTAGGCCAACCCAGCTTACTGGAGGGTGAGAAGGCTGACCTCATCATGCCGGGGTTAGGTCACATGAACTCCAGTGTTCCCCACCAGCCAAAATTTGCTCACGACACCAAGGAAGGCCGAAAACCAAAACCAAATGGACTTACCTAGGGCGAGGACCAAGTGAGGAAGCCATCTAAGGGAGCAAACCCTGAGCACTCCAGGAAAGAGAACCCCCTGACAGTGCAAGGGCAGTGCTAGGGAGCACATGGGGGAAGAAAACTCTGTGTACATGCAGTTCCAAGTGCCCTATATTCCTGGCTCTCGCAGCACAAACCATGTACCACAAGTATGTGGTGGCAGACACGACTAAATTTATATAAAAATTGGTATAGTACTATTGCTCCCTGTGACTCTGAGGAGGCCAGGTTCTGGTTCGTGGTCCTCGGTAGGCCAATAAGAACTCCGCGACTGATGGCACCTTGTAGTCTAGCACTATATCTGAATAGTAGCTTTAGGGTGCCACTGGGGCTCACCCAGTAATTGTTATTTGATTACATTCAGTGCTGTTTTTTTTCATATAGTTTTTCATGTAGCCTCTGTAGTCCTTTGTTCTTCATACTTCATTTCAGATGGCCATTGCTAGTGGACCCCGATGACCAGGGTACACGGTGGATCCAGCAACATGAGGCTGCAAATGATCTGGAAGTCGTCCAGGAGCAGGATTTTGACAAGATAATAACACAGTCTATCAGTGGAGCTCGGGTAACTGTACTGGAGGATGCTCTGACTCGTTGCATTCCAAAGGGTCGGCCGCTTCTCCTCCTTGACCTGTCAGGAGAACCACCACCTATTCTTATCAACATTATCACCCGTACTACAACAGAAGAAGGTGAAATTTCTCTTAAGTTATAAAAATTTATAAACAATAATTATAACTATAGAAAATATCAAACTACATTGGCATCTCTAAAATTCTGACTAAAGTGTGACATAATTATTCAGACTGATCGATACCTTTTGATGTCTAAAAAAAATTAAATTCAGAGTAATTATAGTTGTGATTGTGCCACATGATTTTTCTGCCAATTTTACTTTACTGGGGGAACTCCTCAGTGGCTCCCTGTATCCATCTCATTGACATTGCTCTCTACTACATCACATTAGTTGTGGGAGTTCTGTTTGGCCTACCAGACACCAGGGCCAGAACCTGGCCCCAGTCAGAAAAGTTCAGAGCGCAAATGACATTCCACCATTTGTCACTGGGAAAGAATCCAGAAAGTCAATGAAGCTTTACATGCAACTGCTGGGTTCACAAGACTCAAAGTCTCAATTGTCAAGCAACTTCCTAAACAATTCATACAAAAAAAAAATCCACTCAAAACAAGATCAAACATGTTAGTACTGATTGCTGCCACCAGGCAACCTGGAGCTTGGTTCTGCACCAGCTCATCAAAAGTTCTGTCATTTATATCGTGCATCACAATTGTAATCCATGGTCTTCATCTCTCGTAGCGGGTCCCACAACAGCTAAGCTAATTGCCAGCTATCCTAGGACTTGTCCTGTGGTGACTATTTGCTTGTAATTACCTAAGTGTAATTAAACGATGAGAGCTACACTTGTGATGTCCCATCTTCCCAGCACTCCTTGTCATATAACACTTTGAAACTACTGATGGGTTTGGCTTCTTCCACCTTCTCGCTTGTTCCAACTGTCTACCACTTCAAAGAACCAGACACAGTAAGAATTCCAGAGAACAACAAAGTTCATAAAGGTGTTTAGAGACAAAGTGGAAAAAAATGATCAAGGAGCTAAGTAAGAACAAAGCAGTTGGCACAGATGGAATTTCACCTTGGCTTTTGAAAGAATGCTCACCTAAGCTCAGCATTCCACTTCAACTGATTTTTCAGGCATCCCAGTGTACAGAAGTCCTAGCAGATGGGCAGAAAAAGGCTAACATAGTTCCAGTCTACAAAAGTAGCAGCAAGGAAGACCCCCTCAGTTATAGACCTGTATCATTGACAAGTGAAACAGTCAATATATTGGAAAAAATAATTAAAACTAAATAGATAGAACTCCTGGAGAAAAATTATATAATAACAGTGTGGTTTTCAATCTGGAAGATCCTGTGTAATGAATTTACTCAGTTTCTATGATAGCCACAGACATTTTACAGGGAAAGAGATGATTACAAATACAAATACAAATATAAATTCAGGTAAAGTGCATACATACAAGGTGAAATACAAAAGTTGATGGATTTATAGATAGAGCTAGTACATACAATGCCTAAAGCCACTATTACGCAAAGCGTTTCGGGCAGGACTTTGACTTTGATATGATTGGGTTGACTGCATCTATCCTGACGTAAAAAAGACTTGACAGGGTTCCACTCAAGAGGTTCTGGAAACAGGAACATATTGGAGAAGTGGCAGGAAGGCTTCTACCATAAATGAAAAATTTTCTGACAGAAAAATGAGGGCAGTAATCAGAGGCAATTATAGAATTATAATGTTAGTACATTAAGCAATTATAATGTTAGTACATTATATAGGCAATTATATACTCTTCATGTATGCTTCATGTACGCTCATAATGTTCCCTGAAACTGTGATACATGTGTCAGTAATGTGTCCACAATAAATGTTTATTGTCACAATATTACCTGTTATAAATTCACTAAAATTACAATATGTACAGTTTCACACACCATTTACACAGTAACACACTGTATTACACACTCTATTGAAGGTGGTGGAGGCCAAGACCGTCAGTAGTTTCAAAGCGTTATATGACAAAGAGTGCTGGGAAGACGGGACACCACGAGCGTAGCTCTCATCCTGTAACTACACTTAGGTAATTACACTTAGGTAATTACTCAGTACTTGGGAAGTGAGTAATAATCAACGAAGTAGTCCATGGTACACAGCGCGACTTCGCTCTCGTTGCACCAGGTACAGATAAATTTTCGCTTCCTGTTTCTTCATTCTGTGTGCTTGCAAATAATGCAGTCATGTACACCCTTGGCTTTAGTACTTGTAGGTTGTATGTAACCAAGCTTGTAAAGCATAAGGTAGTATTGAAAGGATTATAGGAAAAGATCAATTTGTAAGGTAGTCTTGAAAAGATCGCTTTGTATGGTCCCACACAGGAAGAGATTCAGCTAGCCTCAAAGAGTGTCCGTCAGTTAGGAAGAGATTCTAGTATTCTTGAAAATATCTATGGAAAACACCACCATGGAAGCCGCTAACACTGTTCATCTATGCTATTTGTATCAGATGCATCATTACTGAATGCAGAAAATGATTCATCAATGTATCATCTAAATAAATTGTAGATAGCATAGGATTGCAAGGGTGACACTCAGAGCTACAACTGGATATGCTCGCTGTATCATCCTCATAGGTGCTGTATCACTTGCCTCCGACCTTTGTGTTAGGTCCTTATTGCACCTAGCTTCACCAATATTATGACCCTCATGTTCTTCAAACAATAAGGTTTGAATTTCACCGACAGAGCGTTATCTTTCAACACTGTGTCGGACAGGTATTTGGGAGCCAGAGGCGCGTGGTTGCTCATTCAGTACTAACCAAGCCAGCAGCCCTAGGGCATTCTTGGAATTTTTTCCAAGATGGCTGCCTCTCACTGGAGGTCCTAAGAGTCCATTTTGTACACAACCAACCTCATACACATTTAGAATTGGTACCAAAAAATCAGAGTTTTCTCGGTTGGCGCAGTTTCCCGCCGACCGAGAATACTCGGTTGGCACAGTCAAGTGTTTAAGGACTGTCATCATCTACCAAATACTGTCGCCTTGTATCGTGTGGCGTTGGCGGAGCCGCTTCAGCTTGCATTTGAGATTTAGATTTCGCTTCTGCTCTGTTCCGCAAGCTTTCTCGGGAGTTTTTTTTTTTTTTTTTTTTTTTTTTTTTTTTTTTTTTTTTTTTTTTTTTTTTTTTTTTTTTTTTTTGAGATATATACAAGAGTTGTTACATTCTTGTACATCACTGGCCTACTCATGGACTGCCTGAGCCGTCCTGGTCGTAGGACCAGGTGTTCTCTTTTCTCTCTCCTCCTCAGTTTGTGGTTATCCACTTCGGTTCAGGACTGTTTTTCTAAGGCTCTTTTCTTGTTGGCATTGGCCTCTGAGAGTTGGGTCGGGGAGCTTCATGCTCTCCTCCAGCGCAGGGGTTTCTGCTCTTTCAGTACTGGTGGTCAATTTGTTAGTTTGCAACTGTCTCCTTCTTTTCTGGTAAAGAATGAGACTTCTGCTTTCTGGAGGGGTCATTGGGTTGTTTATGCTTGGTTGGTTCAGCCGGGGATGCTTCATGTTTTGTGTCCAGTTGCGGTTCTTCACTGTTACTTGCTCACCATGGACTCCGTGGCAGAGGACACACTTTGGATTTACCCGGTTTCCCTTCTTCCCTGTTCCAGGGTGCAGTTCTCCCAGGTCGTCTGTAGAATTATTGTCCAGCCAGCCTGCAGTCCATCCCCGTGCCGACAACATTTGTAAGTTCGTGGCTTTGGCTGCTATTTTTGGTAATATGTCTTGGGCTGATATTCGGGCACGAGTCTTTTGGAGATTGAACAGGGTCCTGGCTGCAGACAGTGGTGCGACGACGGGTGACATCATACTAGTTTGCTCGTTTTTGTTTGGGGAGTTCTATCCACTCATTCGGCTTTTGATTGCAATTTTACCCAGAATAGGGGTTTGTTTTGGGACGCCTACCTTTCTGGGTGCCTAACCTGGTCGAAGGCAGACATACAATGCTTCCAATTTCAAGGGGGTTTCTATAGGCCATTGCTCCCCTTGCCTCTCTAGAGGGCGCCAGGTTCTGGCTCGTGGTCCCCGGTAGGCCCATAAGAACTCCATACACATGACTGATGCCAAAGTCTAACATTAGCATATCAGCCTAGTAAGCTCCGGGGAGCCTCCGGAATTCGCCCAGAAAAAGGTGTTTCATTACAATCAACGCTGGTTTTTTACAATTATCTTATAATTATGAAAGTAAAATCACAAATCGTTAATCAGTACTCTATTTTCTCTGAACTATTTAGGTGGTGTTCGAGTTGTAAGTGCAGGAGCTCTCACTCTACAATACAACAATATTTTCCGGTTGTATCTGGCAACTAGACAACCACGGCCTCAGTTGTCCTTGGAGAGTGCTGCTGCTCTCACTGTTGTCAACTTTACAGTGACTGTTCATGGTCTGCATGATAACCTGCGACAAATTCTTGTCAAGAAGGAGCGGTGTGTGTTTTTAATTTGTTACCTGCTATATTAGTAACTCATTTTATAATATAGCTGTGCTTTAAAGTCTAATACAATGTATAAATAGTATTTGTTTTGGTTTTTTCTATTACAGTATCCACTCAATTTAACGGCCTATATGGGCCTTGTTGTCCGCCTTCCTTACCACCACCCCTCTCCCTGCCTCCCTCACCACCACCACTCTCCCTGCCTCCCTCAACACCACCCCTCTCCCTGCCTCCCTCACCACCACCACTCTCCCTGCCTCCCTCAACACTACCACTCTCCCTACCTCCCTCACCACCACCACTCTCCCTACCTCCCTCAACACCACCCCTCTCCCTGCCTCCCTCACCACCACCACTCTCCCTACCTCCCTCAACACCACCCCTCTCCCTGCCTCCCTCAACACCACCACCCCTCTTCCTACCTCCCTCAACACCACCCCTCTCCCTACCTCCCTCAACACCACCCCTCTCCCTACCTCCCTCAACACCACTCCTCTCCCTACCTCCCTCAAAACCACCCCTCTCCCTGCCTCCCTCAACACCACTCCTCTCCCTCCCTCCCTCCCTCACTACCACCACCAATACTCTCCCTACCACCCTCACCACCACCCCCAACACTCTCCCTGCCTCTCCCCCTCAATGCCTCCCTCCATCAATCACTGCCTCCCATCCCTCCCGCAAGGCCTTGGAGGTCGGTGGCCTGTGGCCACGTGAGGGGTCGCCGATGCCAAAACAAACTCAATACCGACCTTCGGTAATATCGACCGCCAGACTGGTATATGAGGGTCCACATACCGATCTCCCAAACCGGTCGTTATTACCGGCAGATCGGTATAAAAGAGGCCGTTAAATTGAGTGGATACTGTATTGGTAAATAATCACAAGCATAATATAATTTAAATTAATTCAATAGCCCAGAATTAGAGGATGAACGACAAAAACTGGTGTTGACGACATCTTCCTACCAGCGTGCCTTACAAGGTACAGAGGAACGCATCCTTCATACTCTGTCTTCTGTTCAGGGCAATATCCTAGAATCTGAGGAGGCCATTATGATACTTCAGGATACAAAGGTGTGTTTTAGTATTACAATACTTTATAATCTCATTTCATTGAATGTAGTTAGAATAATTTGATCCTCCTTGAATGTGTTTTTAGCAAAGATATAATTGAACAATACAATCTAAAGGTGCTGTATTAGGTTTTATGAAGTAAAAAAAAAAGAAAAGTGAAAGGACCATTTCATTGAATTAGCTAAAAACATAAATGACCATGCAAATGAGGATTTGCTGTACAGTTGCTGGGAACCCAAATGTATTTGTAAAAACATGATGCAGTAGTTTAAAAGTTTTTCAGTTAACTATACAGTATTCCTAATCATTAATTTCTGATTAGGAATATGGCTCCTTGAAGCTATCTTAATGATATTGCTCTGTGCAAATGGGTCATATCTGACACAGGAGTTCTGCTTGGCACGGGGAACAGAACCAAAACTTAGCCCCCTTCACTGAGGTGCAGAGAGCAAGTGACAATTCACCACCACACCAGGAAAGTATCAAGAAAGTCGGTGAAGTTTTACACACAACTGGAAGATTAACAAAGATCGAAGCGTCAAAACTGTCAATTAACTCTGCAAATGATTAACACAGAACAAGGGAAACATTCAAAATTAGCATAAAACTTGTAGTACTGAATCCCACAACCAGGCAGCCTGGCTTCCATACACAGCCAACTTCCTCGATCATTTCCTTCACTGATATCCACTTGGATAGTAGTGTTTTGATTCTTTCATAGGTGACAAGCCCCTCTGTTTCAAGCTAAGTGTTAGCTGCTCTTGGACTTGTTCTGGCTCTGACCATTTGCTTTGTACTTTGTGCTATAATTTAGTTTTCTTGGGGAGCCCCTTGTGGCTTCCCCAGATCTCTGAGATGGCCCCAACTACTAGATTACATCAGCTGTGGAGATGAATTCCACCTACTGGTGACCAGGACCAGAAGCTGACCTTCCCCTCACAGACACACAGGAAGCAGGAGACATTCTTCCATCATGCCAAGGAAGGCACACAGGAAGTCAGTAAACCTATACAAACCACTGCTGGGTTCAAAGAAACTGAAACCTCAAAACCCTCTGAGGAAACTTCCCCAGCAATGTAAACAATTGAAAATTTCTTGAAATAAGTATCCGCTCTTTAGCCCCACCCTTCCCATTTGTTTGGGGAGAGGGATCAGGGCGGGGCTACTGCTGTCCACTTGCTTAAGCCCTCTGTTCGTCAGCTGATGCATTTACTTTCAAGTAGGAAGCCCCAGGTTGTCAGTAGCACTGGCAGGCCCTAATGTTTTTCAGTTAAGTGCTCTCTGGACCATGTCCTGTGTGCTTCATTTTGTACACTATTGTGTAGCATGGGCTTGACTTCGTGTGCTTAGCACATAATGAGCTCAGTTACCTTCCCTGGGTGCTCTCTAGCACTGCCCCTGCACTGACAGAGTTCTCTTCTCTGCTGGGTTCAAGAGTTTGGTCCCTTCCAGGTCCTTCCTGCTAAGAGTTGCCCTTGCTTTGGGCGAGACAGGAGTCTTGTTGCCCCTGTCTTGACCTAGGTCGGGAAGAAGTGTTGATGGGTGGGGTACAATAGCTCTTGAAAGCTTGTACATACGACGTGTCGAGGTCGGCCTTCACAACCATGTCGCACAAGCTGTGTCAGCTTACTTTTAGATCCGGCATAGCATTCACAGTGCCTGGAGTACCTGGCTGGTTTCACTTTGGACCCTGGGAATTCCCTCAGGTCACTACAGTGATCCTTATTGAGAGGCTCAACAAGCCTGGTCTCGCTTTTTGCAGGTTTGACGGATGTTCATCATCTTTCCTACTTGAAGACGATTATTCTTTCTGCTATATTCATGCTTCCTGTTTGGTCAGTAATGTTTACAAGTCCTGTGAAGTTTGTTCTCACTGGCCCTCTGCCTTGATGGATTCTGCTTCCCAGTTAGAAGTTTTCCAGACAGATGCCACTTTACAGGCTAGGTGTGCTCATGTTAAGCATTTGAGGCATCTTGATTGTTGTATAGCAAGGAGTTGGTAGTGTTGGTGATCTCCACCTGGACTCGGTCCAAGCCGCCACTGCCTCCTTCACCACAGGACGGGTGTGGTTTGCTCGTTCTTCCCTTCTTTCTTCCTTCCTTCCCTGCTTCTCTCCTTCCCTCCTTTCCTGCTTCTCTCCTTCCCTCCTTTCCTGCTTCTCTCCTTCCCTCCTTCTCTGCCTCTCTCCTTCCCTCCTTTCCTGCTTTTCTCCTTCCCTCCTTTCCTGCTTCTCTCCTTCCCTCCTTTCCTGCTTCTCTCCTTCCCTCCTTCTCTGCCTCTCTCCTTCTCTCCTTTCCTGCTTCTCTCCTTCCCTCCTTTCCTGCTTCTCTCCTTCCCTCCTTTCCTGCTTCTCTCCTTCCCTCCTTTCCTGCTTCTCTCCTTCCCTCCTTTCCTGCCTCTCTCCTTCCCTCCTCCTCTGCCTCTCTCCTTCCCTCCTTCTCTGCCTCTCTCCTTCCCTCCTTCTCTGCCTCTCTCCTTCCCTCCTTCTCTGCCTCTCTCCTTCCCCCCTCCTCTGCCTCTCTCCTTCCCTCCTTCTCTGCCTCTCTCCTTCCCTCCTTCTCTGCCTCTCTCCTTCCCTCCTTCTCTGCCTCTCTCCTTCCCTCCTTCTCTGCCTCTCTCCTTCCCTCCTTCTCTGCCTCTCTCCTTCCCTCCTTCTCTGCCTCTCTCCTTCCCTCCTTCTCTGCCTCTCTCCTTCCCTCCTTCTCTGCCTCTCTCCTTCCCTCCTTCTCTGCCTCTCTCCTTCCCTCCTTCTCTGCCTCTCTCCTTCCCTCCTTCTCTGCCTCTCTCCTTCCCTCCTTCTCTGCCTCTCTCCTTCCCTCCTTCTCTGCCTCTCTCCTTCCCTCCTTTCCTGCCTCTCTCCTTCCCTCCTTCTCTGCCTCTCTCCTTCCCTCCTTCTCTGCCTCTCTCCTTCCCTCCATCCCTGCCTCCCTCCTTCCCTCCATCCCTGCCTCCCTCCTTCCCTCCATCCCTGCCTCCCTCCTTCCCTCCATCCCTGCCTCCCTCCTTCCCTCCATCCCTGCCTCCCTAATTCCCTCCATCCCTGCCTCCCTCTCCTCCATCCCTGCCTCCCCTCCATCCCTGCCTCCCTCCCTCCCTCCCTCCCTCCCTCCATCCCTGCCTCCCTCCCCTCCATCCCTGCCTCCCTCCATCCCTGCCTCCCTCCCTCCATCCCTGCCTCCCTCCCTCCATCCCTGCCTCCCTCCCTCCCTCCATCCCTGCCTCCCTCCCTCCCTCCATCCCTGCCTCCCTCCCTCCCTCCATCCCTGCCTCCCTCCATCCCTGCCTCCCTCCCTCCCTCCATCCCTGCCTCCCTCCCTCCCTCCATCCCTGCCTCCCTCCCCTCCCTTCCATCCCTGCCTCCCTCCCCTCCCTTCCATCCCTGCCTCCCTTCCCTGCCTCGCTCTCTCCCTCCTTCCTTCCGTGCCTCCTCCCTCCCTCCTTCCCCTCCCTCCTTCCTTCCCTGCCTGCCTCCCTCTCTCACCATTTTGCTGAGAAATTTTGATCATTTCACTTCAAATTACATAAATAATTATGATGGGCTCTGAAAGTTATGGCAAGTGGTGAACAATGAGTGTTAGGCCGGCTGTTTGCCTTGTTTATCTCGGGTGGTAAAGGTTCAGTTTATATTCGGCAAACAAGCTTATTCGCCGGCACATGTGGTAGTCATAACTTTCCATAGTAGAGTAGAGAGTATGTTAGTAGGTTTCCTATGGTGGTGTTTTCTTTTATTTATCATTTTAATGTGCTTGTCCTGCATCTGGTCATTGTCACTCCTTTTTTCTGGGGCACATATAAGTGTGTTTGTCCAAAGGTAAGCCTTTAAAATTCATGCAATGACAAACACATTCACTTTAACCCCTAAATTTAATATCATAACATTGTGTTTTTAGACATGTAAAGTGAAAAATTAGTGCTCCTTGGTTGACCATTATAATGATTATATTTCCATTTGGCAGCAAATGTCAGATGAGATCAAGCATAAGCAAGAGCAGTGTGTGGAGACAGAAGCTGCTTTGCTTCTGTGCTGTCAGCAGTATGAAACAGTGTCTAAACCAGCTGCTGCTCTGTACATGACTTTGGCAAGCCTCGGCGCACTCTCACACATGTACCAATTCTCACTAAGCTGGTATATTAATCTATACATTTCTGTTATAGAGACTACGTAAGTATTCAAGTTTTTTTTTTAATTATCTTTCATATGTTATGCTGCTTAGTTTATATATTCTCTTTGCTCTATGCATTCAGTATTCACTCTATCATTCACAGAGCCAAACTTGACATAATATCCCTAACCAATGTCAATGACTACAGTACCTTACCGGTAGCTTTCTTGAGACTGTACCTAACTCTAACTAATTCCTCACATATTAATGATATAATTCTCTCACTTAAAACTAATTCAAACTAAACTTAAAGCTAAACTTGAAACATAAACTTAAAACTAAACTTAAAACTATTGGCAAGCGATAAGTACTGTATATTACTAGATATACTTAGGTACTTACTGGAGCCTGTCACAGAGGGAAGATTGCAGGTATTGAAGATTATTATTGTGGTTAACAATGTCAGAAGCATTACATAGATCAACAAATAAATCTTTAGGGTACTGATTTTTGTCAAGAAATGTGTGTTGGAATTGTCCTGTATACTACATTCATCAAAATATATATATTTTGTTGCTATATGTGTTTGTACCATCAAAATTAATGTAGCAACAAAACGTTACAATTTCATCCACTGTGAGTGATGGTGTAGAGAAAACCAGATGGCAGCATTGTGACCAAGAGGCGCATGCATCATTCATGGTTGCTGTATACAAACTGAGACCTACTTGCCAACATGCAGGAGCCCACAATATTATTTTCGAGACGGTGGATATTTACTGAAGGCCCGAAACATTGAATGGGTGGCTCATTTACTGCTTGGGAGTTTTAAATCTTACTCTAGACCTTAATACAACAATCAATGGAACAACCTTGGTCGTGGTGTGCAGTTGAAGGGTTAATAATTGTTTTTGTAACAATGAAATACTAACATTACTTTTATTAGTGGCAAGAGCTCAGTATTGGAGCGTCGGCTGAAACTCTTGCAAGAATCTCTCGTCTGTCGTGTCCATTCAGCAGTGGTGTGTGGTCTAGCTGCTGCCCATAGACTGCCCTATACTTTCCTCATTGCCCTGCATGTTCTCAGGTTAGTGAAAAGTATTGCATCTAAATATTTTTAGCATTTTGGAATAAAGGCCCTCAGTAGCTCTCTTCTAAGGCTAAGGCTTGTCAATGGATCCACCCAGGACACTGATAATATGCCAGGCTCTGAGCAATTATTAACCCCAAAAGGACAAGTAACCTTGCAAATCGTCTTGTTCCTCAGTTAAAAGGGGCATAGATCTCAGTGGAGAGCACATCTCTTTCCTCTCTGAATTAAATTGTTCACTGTAACACAGAAACCCTTAAAATCACTGAAACCATCTCCAAATAATCACTTGCAACTCAAATATTACTAAGTATTGCTCTGAATGACTAAACACCCATTTACCAATCATACCAACTGCCACCAGGAGGCTGACCTTTTTTGGCACAATTGTGAGGGCCAGTGGCTTCCAGTGGCTATCATTTCTGAGACCTTTGGGTGCCCTCTGATGGTTATTATTTATTATTATACCCTCTGAATTGGTGAAACGATTATTTTCGTTTCACCACTTCAGCTCAGACAAGCCTTCTCATTTGGGGGACTAACTTAAAAAATTATTTCTAAATTTGTTGCACTTGAGGTATGTGAAAGTGACTTCTTTCTGTGGGGAGCCCCTCTGGGTCGCTGAAGCTATCAGACCGATATATGTTATATTAGTCTAGGGCATCATTCATCTGGAGTTCTGCCTACCGGGGACCATGAGCCAGAGCCTGGCCCACTCAGAGAGAGACAGGGATAAATGGCCTATGGAAATCCCCATGTGTTTGGGAGCATTTCGTGTTTGCCATCAACCAGGGTTAGGCACCGAGAAAGGTAAGCATAACAAAACAGACCCCACTTGGTAAGAAATTGCAACTGAAGACCGAACAGAGGCAGAAATCCCAAAAACCGAAAGAAACAAGCAAACGTCTTACACTGCCGCTGCACCCCTTGTCCGTGCAGCCCTCCTCCTCCATGGAAGGGGGAGGGAGGAGCCCCAGACCTCCACATCGGCTACTCACACCTCAGTTCGCAGACTGATGTGCTCTGGAGAGGTCGTCAACTCTGGCCTCAATCTTGGCAGACGTTGTACCTTCATGGTGTTTCCTGCTATTTGTGGTGCGGTGGCCAGGAGTAACTACAGTGTACTAGGGCTGCATGTGCTTAGGGCTACCTTTGCTAAGTGCCCTGTAAGTACTACCCTTGGGTTCTAGGGTTACCTTCCATAGAGCCTTTGGGATTCCACTTCCATAGGGGGTTCTTCCTGCTCGGCATTTACCCCGCCTTTGGAGCCAGCTGGGGTTTCGTGGCCTTTGTATGGCCTTGGATAGGAAGTGGTGGTGTTGCTGGTTGGGGGGTGAAAGGTACTGCGCTGCTTGCTTTCCTTTGCAGCAGCAGTGTTCCTGTTCCTTCTGGTGTTGTACCTTTGCTGAGTTTTTCTTTTCTTTTTGTTTTTTTGCCAGGAGGGGGGTCTGCCTTGATTCTTCTTCTTCTTAATAGTAGATGCAGTTTGCATGAAGGGTTTATCCTCCCGTGATGACTGCACCAGTACAGATGTTGGGAGATATGTGTATGTTGAGAATAATAAGTTTCAGAAGTGCTTGTTGCATTGTGCTGTAGATAGAGGAGCGGCAAACAGTGGTGTATGTTAGAGGGAGACTTGCCACACCGTAGGGCGGTATGTTGTGCTTATGGTGTCAGCTGATCCTTGGTTTTGCAACGAGGCATTTGTTTTCTGTCTTTAGCTGTTGATGGCGCCTGGTATAAATGTGGCACGGGTCAGATGTGACCCAATTTGTTGGTCGACTGGAGATATTTTGCCAGTGCTTTGACTATTTGGTATTTTTCCTGTAATGAGTGGTCACCGCCATCTAATATATGTTCGATGGTAAAGGGTATTTTAAGTGTGATAAAGGCGGGGACTTCTTTGAAATTTACTCTGGCATTATGATGTCGGAAGCCTTGTTTAGCTATTAGTCCACGTAGGGTATATTGATGACCCTCCTCTAGGCCCTCGTGCTTGTACACATCACAGGGGTTCAGTTAACAGCACATCCCCCTTTTTGTTAGCTTTTGGGTTTAACCAGCTAGCAGTACTGACCCTGGGGTTCCTGTAGAAGACAACTCTACAGGGACTCAGACTTGGCCCCCATATGGACTTCGGGTCATGTGAGGATCTACGATCTGGCTCCATTCGGACTGCTCTCCGGTAGTTCTTTGTCTGAACTTCGGGCATTCTCTTTGGTCCTTGGCTTTTTGGAGCTGGTCGTTTTGGATGACTCGTCTGCTGGATTCTCATTGTTTGGCTCTCCATGCGGTTCATATCCGGGCTGTGTCCAACAGCCTGTCTCGGTTCATTCCCATCTACGGAATAACGGAGGAGACGGAGGTTTTCGAGCCTGTTCCTCTTGCCAAGGCTTCTGGGTCTTATCAGCAGCCCTTTCTTGCTGCCTTTCCCATGGACACTTCCTTTTCTTCAAGGGCAGAGGACGTGAAGGACGGCTCTGCCCCGGGGCCTCTGTTGCGGGTTCCCGGGGCTGTGGGGGATGCCTGCTAGCAGTTCTGGGGTTGTTTGCCCCTGCCTCATGTTTTTTTGCTTCTGGGCTGAGTTTTTTGCCCATAGTCTGCTTGCTTCCCACTTTTGCTGGTGTGTTTTTGTATCTTTTGCGTTGGTCACAGCCCCCTGTTCTGGTGGTCATTTTCTTTCTGCTGGTTCTCCGGCGTGGCCACCAGGGCGGCACGATGGTATGTTTACATGCACCTGGGTGTGCGAGCGAGCGTCTGGGGTGAGTTTTTTTCACCTCTTTCAGGGGTTTTATTCTCCTGTTGTCGTTTCTTTGCTTTTCTGGCGTTTTCTGCCCGTCTTCTGTTTCTCTGGGAACGTTTGGGTGTTGGTTTTTACACTGGGTTTTCTGTTTTCTGTCTGTTTTGGGTCTGGGCCTTAGGGTTTGGGCTCAGTGTCCCTGTCTATGCTTGCTCCCACACCTTGTCCCTTGCTTTTTGGTCTGTTTTAACCGTTTTCCTGGGGGGTTCTGTCTGGGGGCTGTGCCTTGCCTTTCTGTGGTGTATTTCCGCCGGCAAATGTGGTGGTTTGGGCTCCCCCGGATTCGATTCTGGGATCCTTTGGGTTCCTTGGTTTCGATCCGGAGGTTTTTTCCTCTTGGGCTCCTTTGTGGGTTCAAGGGGTTTTGTTTCCTCGTGTGTGACCCGGTTCTGCCTTATGGGGTTCTGGGGTCTTCCTGGCTTGCAGGCCGATCTTTTTGGGTCTTGGCACGTGTTGTGGTCGTGCCGGGACTTTGTGTTTTGTTGTTGAGATGGGCCTTTTGATGCAGTCTTGTGCTTTCTTCGCCTGGCCGGCGTGGTGCTCTCTGCCCACTGGTCGGCGACTTGTATTTTTCTTTTCACGTGTATGTGTGTGTACACATGTACATGTACATGTGTACACGTGTGTGTGTGTGTGTGTGTTTGTGCACATGTAAGTACCTAAGTGTAATTACCTAAGTGTAGTTACAGGATGAGAGCTACGCACGTGGTGTCCCGTCTTCCCAGCACTCTTTGTCTTATAACGCTTTGAAACTACTGACAGTCTTGGCCTCCACCACCTTTTCACCTAACTTGTTCCAACCGTCTACCACTCTGTTTGTGAAAGTGAATTTTCTTATATTTCTTCGGCATCTGTGTTTAGCTAGTTTATATCTATGACCTCTTGTTCTTAAAGTTCCAGGTCTCGGGAAATCTTCCCTATCGATTTTATCAATTCCTGTTACTATTCTGTATGTAGTGATCATATCACCTCTTTTTCTTGTGTGTATATGCATGTGCATACGCCCATGTGTGTAATACACCTTGTGTGCGTGTTTTTATATACAGAAGGGGTTTTGTTCCCTTCGCTGTTGACGGGGCGCTGGGGGAGCAGCTTGCTCTGTTGACTCTTGCTTAATCCCGCAGTTAGTGGGCGTGTTTGGTTGTCTTCCGGCCTCTGGTGGAGGTGGACGGCTTCTTACCCTTTGGGGGATTCGGGGCTGGCGGGGTGGGCTTCTTTCCCTACACTTCGTCATGTCATCTTAGTGGGTGCATTGGACGTGGTCGATCCGCCCCATCCTTCTGGGGTTCCCGTCTGCTCTATGCAGAACCAGGACTGGCAGATCTGCGGTTCTTCTGAACTTGTTCAGTCTGCGCCCTAGATTCTTTGCCCTCATCGGAGGACTGTTGCCTCTGGTCTGGCTTCTGTTGGGGTCAGGTGCCTGGATGGTGGATCTGGACCTCCGGGTCACTTCTTGGCGCGTTCCTCTCCAGTTTTCCGGGACTGGCACAGTTGGTGGTGGGGCTTCAGGCTTGCCGCTTTTGTTGCCTTCCCTAGTTATAACCAGCACTTGGTGTATTTACGCATCTTTACCGGATCTTGGTGCCCTGTCTGAGTCTGCTTGAGATTCGGTGTCTGGCCTACCTCCACGACTGGCTGGTGTGGGCTCCCAGTCGGTTTGCTTGTCTGCTCGCCAGGGGTGTGGTTCTTTCCAGATCACTGGGTTCGGTTTCCTGGTGATCTGGAGGCCGTTCCATCTGTTTCCATTCCAGGTTCGGACCTGGCTGGGTCTTGTTTTGGGCTCTTGGGCCACTCCGTCTCTTTCCCTCCAGAAGTGTTGCTGCGGCTCTGGTCTTGTTTCGGCTGTTTATGAGGGGGTCCTGGGTTGCTCGGCGGTTGCTCGAGCGGTTGTGCGGGAGTCTGAACTTTGACGTGTTGTCTGCCTGCAGGGTCGGGTTTGTGTTTGGCATCTGTTTGGCTCCTTCGAAGACTCCCCTTCTACCTCTCTTGCATTCGTTGGGTTCGTCCTCCGGGGATCTTGTGTTGGTGCTGCATCACCAGCTTCCTCTTTGGGGTTTTAGGGTTCCGTGCCTTGGCACCTTCCCGAGCATTCGCTTGATGTGTTCACGGACAGGTCATCTCTCGGCTAGGACTTTGCATCCAATGCTCACCAGGTCAGCCGAGGATGGTGGGGTCTGTCCGTCCGTCGGGCTCACAGCACGGTTTGGGAGTTCGTGGCTGTCTGGTTTGCGCTTCGGAGGGTTTGCGTCACTGGTGGTTCTCTGCGGAACCACAGGGTTTCTCTTAGGTGTTTGACCTTTGGGGTTGGTCCCTTCGAGTGGCTCGTTTGCTGGATTCTCGGGATTTGGATAGCCGTGAGGCTCATGTCCAGGGTGTGTCCTGCGTCCTGGCGTACAGCCTGTCTCGGTTCATTCCTCTGTTCACGGATTGGCCAGTCATTGCCGACTCATTTCGTTGGCTCTGCCGGACTTATGGACTCCTGGCCATGGACATCTTCGCATCGGCTTGGTCTAGGCGTTGCCCATTTTATGTGGCACCCTTACCCGCCTGCGAGGCATTCACGGTGGATGCCTTTTGGCAGGACTGGTCAAGGTGGGGATACCTGTTCCCTCTCTCCTGGTCCAGCTGTTGCTTCGGGTTCTGGCTCAGTTTGAGTCCATTCCCAAGGATAGTAGTCCTCATGGTCCCTTGGTGGCCGGCCCACCTTTTATTTTCAGACGCTGCTCGATAGGTGTCCGAACCCGGGGCATTTTCCCGCGGCTCCGCCTCTTTCGGCAGGTTGGACCGGTCTTGTACGTGACTCGTTCGGTCTTCTCCTCAACTTCTCACGTCTGGTATTTTAACGCGGGTATCACCATCTATATGGTGATCAGGTGGCTTTGTTGATGGTGTCCCACCTGCGAGCTTCGTCTAGGCGACAGTATGACATTCCTGTTGTTTCTATGGACCTTTTTCTTGCTCTTCATAGGTTGTCTTCTCTTTTGCATCGGGTTGTCTTGTCCTTTCTTGGGTTTTCAGGACTACAGTTATTGGATGTTTCTTACTGTCGCCTCTTTTTGTGCAGCGCTGGCGGAGCTGCTTCGGTTTGCGTTCGGGGTGGACGTCACATCTGCCCCGTTCTGTACGCTTTCTCGTGTTTTGTTTCACCTCCGGCCTGCTCATGCATCGCCTGAGCAGTCCTGGTCCTTGATCAGGGTGCCCTCTTATCATCTTCTCAGTTTGTGGTAGCCCCTTCGGTTCAAGTTTGGTTTTCATAGGCCATATATTGTTGGCATGGGCCTCTGCGGGTCGGGTCGGGAGCTTCTGCCTCTTCCGGTGCAGGGGTTTCTGCTTTTTGGTACTGGTGATAGGTTTGTACGTTTGCAGTCTTTCTCTGTTCTTCTGGCGATGGTCGAGGCGGCTGCTTTCCGGAGGGGTCCTTGGGTTATTGATGCTTGCTTGGTTCGATCGGGGGTGCGTCCTGTGTTGTCCAGTTGCGCCTCTTTGCCATTACCTGCGTACCGTGTCTGGGGATGCGATTTGGGTTGATCCAGTTCCCCTTGTTCCCTGTTTCAGGGCTCGGGTTTCACAGGTTGTCCACAGAGTTTTTAAGTCTTCCAGCCTGCGGTCTATCCTTGCGCCCGTGCTGTTTGGACGTTTACAGCTTTCGCTGCTGTGTTGGTGACGTCTAGGGCTCATTTCTGGAGCGAGGATTTGAGGGATGCACAGGTTCCTGGCCTCCTGTTCTTAATGAGCGTGTCTGCTCCTGTGCGTTCTTGTTGCCTTGGGTCGCAGGTTGCAGCCTGTTGTCTCGGCTTCGTGGTGTGGAGTTTGTGGCGGCCGCCTCCCGGGTCAGCCCTTTCTTTTCCTTCTCTTTGGGTATGAAGCTCCACGGTTCCATAGGGTCTCCCCACAGAAAACCAGCATTGAATGTACAGAAATGAAATGCCATTTTCTGGGTGAGCCCCGGAGGCTCCCTGGCAACCCTCCCTCCTACCGGTCGGCGGTTTTTTCACGTTGCATGAAGCTTAGCTTCCAAACTGATGCTAGGCAGCCGGCGTGGTGAGGTCCGGGGCTCCCCTCCCCCCCTCTCAGGGAGGGGAGGGCTGCGCGGACGATCAGCGCGGCAGTAAAGTGTGATGTTTGCTTGTTTTTCTTGGGATTGTAGAGTTTCTACCTCTCTGTTCGGTTTTCGGTTTTAGTTTTTTACCATGTGGGGTTTGTTTTGTTATGCCTACCTTTCTGGGTGCCTAACCCCAGTCGATGGCAGATAAGGAAAACCCCAACCATAAGGGGGTTTTCCAGGGCCATTGCTCCCTAAAACCTTTCTGAAGAGGCCAGGTTCTGGCACTGGCCCCTGGTAGGTCTGAACTGCTTAGCTAATGTCCCGGTCTAATATAATATACATTAATCCGATAAGCTCCAGGAAGCCTCCGGGGCTCACCCAGAAAATGGCGTTTCATTACATTCAACGCTGGTTTTTTGGGAGTCCCGTCGACTCCCTGAAACTATCATACACTGATCAGTGCCATACTGCTATGTACCATCAGTCGTGGAGTTCTGTTGTCCTACAAGAGACCATGAGCCAGAACCTCGCCTCCCTCAGAGAGGCGCAGGGAGCAATGGCCTATGAACACTTTAAATGTAAAGTTAATCATAATTGCATCCAGAAAGATAGATGAACCAAAACAGACTACTGCATGATTAAAAACACGATTACAGCCCCAAAATTACCAAAAGAACATTCTCAACAATGAAAACAAACTACCAAAATTATCATGTGCTAGTTTTGAAATTAATGTACCAAACCTAGAATTTATGACATTTCAGAGTATCAGGTGGTGTGGATGCCAATGAAGAGGCCTGGCTCAATCATATGATGGCAAGCAGAAGCAGTGGAGCTGTGACTGCTCCGGATTGGCTTCACCCTTCCCTGGTCCCTTCCTGGCCTCATCTTCATGACCTCATGGCCCTTCCCTCCTTTCAAGGTATACTGTAGTCAAATGCAAATTAAATCCTTCTGCTTTATTTACAATTTTGTATATTTAAATAGTTTTTCCTTAATAATGCTGGACTTAATATGTACATCAATAATAAAATCTGAATAAATTTTTTATTAAAACAAGTTACTGTAGCTTTAAATGGTAGATGAGCTATAATGTTGATAAATGTACAATTTTACATTTTGGAAGCAAAAATTAGCAAGCTAATGGATGAACACCATAAAACTAATGAAAGTAAATGGAGAGAGACCTGAGAGTGATAATGGCTACTGATTGTAAGCCAAATAGGCAATGTACTGAGGCTGTACAAAAATATGCCAATAGAATATTGGTAAATCTTTTCATTTTCAGTCCAAATACATCTTCCTCACCGAGTACAAATTATTGGTTTGTCCCATTCTGCAATATTGCATGCAGCTTTGGTCACTCTTAAAGCAGCAGAGATCACACCACTTCACAGGAGGTAGTAAAGCAGATACAAAAAATGTGGACCAATAGCCCTAACATCACACACAAAAATCTTTGAAAAAGTGCTAAGTAGTAAGATCACAAATCACATGGAATCACAACATGTACATAACCCCAGACAACATGGTTCAGAACAGGGCACTCCTGCCTCTCACAATTGCTAGATCACTATGACATGGCCTTAGTAGCCATGGAAGACAAGTAAAACACTGATGTAATATATACAGACTTTGCAAAAGCTTTCAACAGATGTGACTGTGGTGTTATTGTAAGCACGATGCATTTGAAAGGAATTACTGGCAGAGAAGGGAAATGAATCTTTAACTTCCTAAAGAACAGAACCCAGAGTGTAATAGTCAACAAACTGAAATCCAGGTCATTCACTGTGAAAAGCTCAGTCCTCCAAGGACTGTACCGTGATACAAGGTACAGTATTGTGATTCCTCCAATACTTTTTCTCATCTTCTAATCAGACATAGACAAGTATACAAACTATAGTACTGTATCATTTTTGCAAATGACATTAAGATTTTCATGAGAGTAGACAGTATTGAGGACACAGCAAACCTCCAATCTGATGTTAATCAGGGCCATCAATGGGCCACAGATAATATGTTTAACTACTGTGATGCGTCACATTTATTGTGAAATTCTTCCTTTGAGCTGAAAATCAAGTTTTCACAAAAAACAAAAAACACAATTTTTGTAAAATGATAAATTCCCTTCCCTGAACATGTACGTGTAAAAAAAAATAATATTCAATTCTACTTACTTTCTACTTATGACCCAGAAGCAGTCGTGTGGGCAATTCGAGCCTCATAAGTTGTCACCAATATATTTACCATTATTTTTCTATGTATTTTCAATGCTTTATAATTAGTTTTTCTGTGAAGAGCCCCTCTGGCTCCCTGGAGCTATATCGAGCTGATACATATGTATATATTAGACCATGGCATCAGTTCAATTAAAGGAGTTCTTGCCTACCTGGGACCACGAGCCAGAACCTGGCCCCCCCCTTATAGAGGCGCGAGGAGCAATGGTTTATAGAAACCCCCGTGTGGTTGTGGTTGCTTGTTTGCCATTATACACAGCGGCTGGTTCTGTTCCTCCTGGAGACAATATGCTTTTGCGGGGTTTTTCTTTTGCTTTTTGTTTCTTTTACCTGGTGGGGGTCTACACTTGGTTATTGTTACCCTGTTATTTTGGTGGTTCCTCACTAGGCCCCTGTAATTGTTCACTTCTCAGGGATTCACCTATAGTTGTTCTCTCGATAGTTTGGGCCAACCGGTTAGCAGGACCTTGCCTGGGTTACCCTTAGCAGTAAGCCCATTGGGGCTCATTGGTCCCATGGCGGTGTCCTCTGGGTCCCATCTCGCTTCGTGCGAGTCAGAAGGTGGCTCTCTCCCCTTGTCTCTAGAGAGGTGGTGGTGGCGAGACTCGGGCAGTTTCGAGGAATGCCACACCCAGTTTGGCGACGGAGGCATTCGGGCCTGCTCCTCCAGCTGGCGCTTCGGGGTCTGACCAGTGGGCCCCCCTTTTTCCTGCTTTTCCGGTGGATTCCGCCTTTTCTTTAGAGGCAGAGGGTTTGGAGCTGATACCCTCTGCACTGGGCTTGTTGCAGGGGAAGGGGTTTTCTAACCCCGCTTCCCTGTATGAGTTTGATATGAGTTTGGCTCCACCCAAGGTTTGGTTACGGGTTCCCTTGAGTTCTTCGGTCCCTAACTTCCAGAGGTTTTCGACCTCCCGCATCCCGCCAAAGAGAGTTCAGGAGGCCATTGCAGCGTATCTCCTGCATGACTGGATTTTGCCTCGCTAATGGACCCCTCCTCATTTGAGTTGGGTTCTGTTTTTCTTATTGGGTGCATTACATTACCAGGTGCTGGAGTCATCCTGGTTGGCAGACCATCTTTTTTTTGGGGGGGGGGGGGCATGGCATATGTTCTGTCGGGCGCCTCGCACGCTTGAATGGCGGAAAATTCTACGGTGGTTGAGGTTTACCTGGAGGGGGGCGAGTTCAAGCAGCTCAATATGTGCTTATTCGCCCCATTCTTCCTAAGGATATTGGCCAGGTGCAGCTTCATGTGCCGGTTCCCATTCTTTCGGCATCCCTGGTTGCTGAAAATTTGTGCACCCGGGGACATTTGGCTTCGGTTTTGGGTTTCTTTTCCCTACTCGAGCTGTCTTTGAACTGGCTTGAGGAGGATGTGGTGTGCTTGACTCGGCGACTCAAGTGTTGGCTGCTTTGTTGATATTGTTTGCACCTATTGTGATGTGTCTATTCTGTGCTTCTCACCTTGCATGCCAGCAGGCTGTGCTTGCTCTGTCTCTAGAATCTGTGTGGGCCCCTGGCTCTTAGATATTTGTCGCCCTTTTGCCTGTTGCTGTTTGCAGACTCTGCGGTTGTGCAGTATCTGCAGGCAGCTTCGTCTAGCTGTCGCCCTATGTCTGACTTGTTGGTTCTCCGGGGTGGCCGTGGGGGTCTTTCCCGGAGGGGTCGTGCCAGGGTTTGGGGTTCCTTCGGTCGTGGTAGGCCAGTGGTGCCAGTTTCAGAGCCAGTGTCATCTGGCTGGCGCGCACTGTGCGTCGCTCGGTTTCTCGTATGGGGCGTCAGGCATTTCACGGTTCACCCTGTCGACAGAGCGGTCAGCTCACGCTGTTTGCTCATGCCTGGTCCCACAATTTGTTTCAGGTCGTTTCCTAACGACCCACTCTGAGGTGGGTTTCCTGCCTGTTTCCAGTTTTCAAACAGGACTGTGCGGATCTGAGGTTCATTCAGGACTTGCCCCATCTGAACCCCTGGGTCATTTGCCCCTCCTTTCAGTTGATCACTCTGTCCCAGGTCCGGCTTCCTTTGTAGCCAGATGCATGGATGGTGTGTGAACCTCCGGGACATGTATTGGTACGTCCTGATTCATCAAGGGGGTTCAGGGATTGGCTCAGCTTGTCATGAGGTGGCAAACTTACCACTTTTGTTGCCTTCCATTTGGCATGAATCTAGCACATTGCACTTCCACACGCCTTACCCGTGTCATGGTGTCCAGTTTGCATCTACTAGGAGTTCAGGGTTCTGGCCTACCTCGACGACTAGCTGGTTTGGGCTCCCAGCCGGTTAGCGTGTCTGCTCGCCAGGGCTTTGGTTCTTACCCAGCTCACCGGGTTCGGGTTCTTGGTGAACTGGAGGAAGTCCCATTTGGTTCTCTCTCAGGTTCGGACTTGGCCGAGTCTTGTGTGGGACTCTCAGTCTGCTTCCTTCTCTCTTCCTCTGGCTTCGTTGTTGCGGCTGCAGTCCCATCTTCAGCTGTTTGAGGTGCTCCTGGGCCTCTCGTCAGTTGCTTGAGTAGCTATGCGAAAGAATGAACTTCGCCGTGCTGGTTTACCCGCTTGGGCAGGTCTGGCTTCAGTGGCGTTCCTTCCGTTGCTCTCGCGATCGCTAGGTTCGGGCCCCGGGGGCTTTGCGTCGCTGGTTACCTCTTCGGGTATTTCAAGGTTCTGTGCCATGGCACCTACCTAAGCCTTCACTCGATGTGTTCACGGATGCCACGTCTCTCGGCTGAGGCTTTGTGACCAGTGCTCACCAGGCCGGCCAGGGTCGGTGGGGTCTGGTCTTCCATCGGGCTCACAGCAGGGCGTGGGAGTTCGCGGCGGTGTGGCATTCGCTTCAGAGGGTTCGAGTCACTTGCGGATCAACAATCCGGCTCCATTCAGACTGCTCCCCTGTGGTTCATTGTCTGAACCGCGGGGGATCGATGTAGTCCTTGGCTCTTTGGGGCTGGTCACTTCAGGTGACTCGTCTGCTGAGTTCTCGGGGTTTGGCTCTCCCAGCGGTTCATGTCCAGTGTGTGTCCAATGTACTGGCAGACAGCCTGTCCCGTTTTATTCCCCCCTGTCCACAGAACGGACGGTCAACGCCAACTCGTTCTGTTGGCTCTACCTGACATTCGGATGCCCGGATCTGGATCTCTCTGTGTCATCTTGGTTGAGGCGTCTTCCGGTATATGCAGCGGCTTTTTCTGACTGCGAGGCCATCTGGGTTGATGCCTTTCGACTGGACTGGTCAAGGTGGAGTTACCTGTACCTCTTTCCACCGGTTCGGTTCTTGCTCCAAGTCCTGGCTCGCCTAGAGACTTACCAGGGGTGGGTAGTCCTGTTGGCCCCATGGTGGCCAGCCCAGCCCTGGTTTCAGGCACTGCTTGCTCAGTGTCCAAACTCGAGGGGTCTTCCCATGGCTCCGGCTCTTTCGACAGATCAGTCCAATTCGGTAGGAGGCTAGTTTGATCTTCTCCTCTGCTCATGACGTCTGGTCTTTTTGTCGTGGGTTTATCAATACTTGTATGGTGATCAGGTGGCTTCGTTGATGGTGTCCCACCTGCGAGTTTCGTCTCGGCTGCAGTATGAAGTTTCCTGGTGGTCCTTTTGGCACTTTGTCTCTTCATAGGTTGTCTTCGATTTCTGATCGGGCTTTTTGTCCTTTCTCTCTTGGTTGTTTCAGGACCGTCATCTTATGCAGAATAATGTTGCTTTGTATTGTGTGGTGCTAGCGGAGCCACTTCTGCTTGTGTTCAGGGTGGATGTCACTTCTGCTCTGTTCCGAAAGCTTTCTCGGTCATTGTTTATGGCCTGCTCATGTGCCACCTGAGCTGTCCTGGTCTTTAGACCAATTGCTCACTTTTCTCTATTCTCCTCGGTTTGTGGTGGGGAGCTTCATGCTCTCCTCCGGTGCAGGGGTTTCTGCTCTTTCGATCCTGGGGGGTCGGTTTGTTCATTTGCAGCCATCTCCTCCATTTTTGGCGAAGAATGAAACTGCTACTTTCCGGAGGGGTCATTGGGTTGTTGATTCTTGGTTGGTTCGGCCGGGGGTGCATCATGTTTTGTGTCCGGTTGTTGATCCGTTACTTGCGTGCCATGGCCTCTGTGGCAGTGGACGCGCTTTGGGTTGACCCGGTTTCCCGTCTTCCCTGTTCCAGGACGCAGGTCTCCCCAGGTCGTCCGCAGGATTATTCGGTCTAGCCAGCCTGTGGTCTTGCCCCGTGCCCACGACGTTCGTAAGTTAGCGGCTTTGGCTGCTGTTTTTTTTGTAATATGTCCTGGACTGATATTTGGACACAGGACTTTAGGGGGCCGAACAGGGTCCTAGCCGCACCATACCTTGTTCACGTTCCTGGCCCTTCTCGGGGAGTGTTTAGCCTTGGGTCGCAGGTTACAGCCAGTTGTCTCGACTTCAAGTTGAGGAGCGAGTGGCAGCCGCCTCCCAGGTAAATCCATCTTTTCCTTTATCTTTGGTTAGGTAGCTCCAGGAAGCCAAAGCGGCTCTCCACAGAAAACCAGCGTTGAATGTAATGAAACACCATTTTCTGGGTGAGACCCGGAGGCTTCCTTGTATCCCTCTCTCCCTCTGGTCTGTGTTTTTTTTGCACTTCTGATATTCAACCTCTGAACTGAGGTTGAATAGCCGGTGCGCAAGGTCTGGGACCCCCCCTTCCCCTCTCCCGGGGAGGGGGAGTTGCGCAGACAGCGGTGCAGCAGCTGTGGTGATGTCACACTTGTTTGCTTGTTTTCGATTGAGGAGTTCTGCTTACTAGTTTGGCTTTCTGTTTGCAATTTTTTAATCAGCTGTAGTTTGGGAATTCCTACCTTTCTGGGTGCCTGACCTGGTAGATGTCAGATATAGACGGCTTCCAATTACACGTGGGGTGTCTATAGGCCATTGCTCCTCGTTGCCTCTGAGGGGGGGCCAGGTTCTGGCTCATGGTCCTCAGTAGGCCTAGAACTCCATCGATTGACTGTTGCCAGGGTCTAATATATACACATCAGCCCAATATAGCTCCAGGAAGCCTCTGAGTCTCATCCAGAAAATGGTGTGTCATTACATTCAGCTGATTTTTAGTTCCCGTGATCACAGGATCACTTCATTTTAAAAATATAAGAAGTGAAAAATGGAGGAATAATTTTTTTCTGTGCACAGGGGCATTTCATTACATTCAATACTAGTTTATTTCACTATTCAGTATGAAATGTTCCCAAATGGGAACACAATTGGTCCCCCCTGGCTTTGCTTCATCTGTCTAGTATTTGCATGATCACATCACTGGTGCTACATACATGTTTACAAGTACTGTATTAATGATCCTGCTAATATGATTCTCATTTACTTTTGTATTCAGGATTGGAAGTTAGTTTAAAACAAGAGGGAGCAACCTGGGGGAAAGTTGTCTCTAGCAATCTGCCTGAGAAATCTTTGCTACCCCGTCCATGGAATCATCTCTCGCACATACCTTGGCTCATCTTAATCTCTGCCTTAAGACAAGATAAGGTACGAGAAGGTTATATCACTGTAATGTCTAGCTATAAATTTTATTAATCAAAAGATTTGGTTCTATTATTTGTTAGTTTTGTTTTCAATGTTTATTTTCAGTTTTATTTGCCAAAGTATTGTTGCATTCATATGTCAAGTTGTGTATGGGAGAGAAAGTTTGTTTCAATGTTTTATTTTTATCAGATATTTTTCTTTAGTTTTGTCAATGTTAATTTATATTACTTCAATTTTGCAAGTATGTCGAGCATTGTATGAAAGAAAATTTGTATGTAAAGTAGTTCCTCCGCTTGTGTCTCCCCTCGCCACCCTTAGAGGGGTCCTGTATCATCTTCTTTTTCGCAATACGTGCAGTTTGCATGAAGGTAGTATATCCTCCCAATGATTGCACGAGTGGGAATGTAGAAAGATGCGTATATGACAATGCACAACACATCTACAGTCACGATGTGCCCGAGTCAAGAAGATAATGATGCCGTCAAGGTGGGCGAGGAGACAGGCAAAATAAACAAGAGGAAAGGGACGTAGGATGGGAATAATGAGAACAGAAGGCGAACACAAAGCGTCGCTTCAGTAAAGAAAGTGAGGGACGTAGGCAAGAGACGAAGGGCGTGGGGCGAAGGATGTGAAGGAGGCAAGTGCAAAGCAGACAGGAGAAAGGAAGAGGGGGGTGCAAACAGAGGAAGGAACAAGGAGTGAATGTGTAGAAGGGTAGAGGAAGTCAAGATGGGACAGGCGAGGTTAGAACAGGGCAAGGTACGTAGATGGCATCCGGAGCCTCACGACTGGGACGCTAACGCATCGGACTCCACAAAAGAGCCAGCAGGACAACAGGAGGAAGACCTAGGAATGGCGCAAGACCAAGTTGTGGGAGAACACGAAGTAGGAGGCCCATCAGGTAAGGTGGCAGGGCGCTTGGATTGCTTCCACGACGGAGGATTGCTTCCGCTTAGTACCTGGGGCAGAGATGTGCAGCAATGCAGCCTGGGGAGAAAGACTGGGAAGGCTTGGCAAAGAGTTCCAAGGGGCTTTGTCCAGCATCAATTTAAACGCACTGGAGATAGCTGAGGCAGCTGCGGGAGGATGAACGTCAGCCATAGAAGCGGAGGGAAGAAGAGACGCGTCAGCCTCAGGAGCGGGAAGGACGGACTGCAGAAAGAATTTAGTGACGAGGCGGACCAGCACCATCTTGAGTGCATCCACAACACGAGCGACAGTAGCGTCATCAAGATCAGGACTCGGTTGAATGGCGGGTGGGAGAGTAGTAGTTTCGGGCGAGAGGAACGTCGGTGACAAACTTGTCAGGCACAGGCAAAGGTGGCGGCAAGGGGAAGCGGTGGGCGACTAGGAACTGCGGAAGGATGAGGCAAAACATGACTGGAGGGCGGAGTGACGACGGGAAAAGCCTTAGTAAGTGCTGCGACGTAGGAAGGACACTGCTTGAAGGTGATGGCATGATCACCACCACAGTTGGGGCAACAGAGCTTGTCGGACTCACAGTCACGAGTGAAATGGGAACCAGAGCATTTGCCACAATGGACATCATTGGTATAGCCAAGGGAGGTATGGTGAAAACCTTTACAACAAAAGCACTGAGTAGGATGGGGGATGTACACCTCCAATTTATGGAGGAAGCCGTTAATCCAAACCCGATCAGGGGGGAGGGAGTCAAGAAAAGTAAGGAGGTCAGTACTGATATCACACAGGTCGCCATCAATCTGACGCATAAATTTCCTAACACCAAAGATCGGAATGTCAGCATCTTGCAGTTGCGACTTGATGTCGTCCGCACTAACGTCAACAACATGCCGGACCACATATTGTACCAAACGGTCACCCAGAGGCATATAACAACAGACCTTGTAACCACAGATATCAGTAACATCCGAAAGCACCAAGTCCCCAGAGGAAGCGTGGTCCACTGCAATCAAGTTCCTGCATTTATTTGGCCTGAAATCGTGGGCCTTGATCTTAACCACTTAATTGCACCAACCGAGTATTCTCGGTCAGCGGGAAACTACGCCAACCGAGAAAACTCTTTGATTTTTCATAACCCATTCTAAATGTGTACGAGGTTGGTTGTGTATGAAATGGGCTCTTAGGACCTCCAGTGAGAGGCAGCCATCTTGGAAAAAATTCCCAGAATGCCCTAGGGCTGCTGGCTGTGTTAGTACTGAATGAGCAACCATGGGTGGCGCACGCACCTCTGGCTCCCAAACACCTGTCCGACGCGGTGTTGAAAGATAATGCTCTGTCGATGAAATTCAAACCTTATTGTTTGAAGAACATAAGGGGTCATAATATTGGGGAAGTTAGGCGCAATAAGGACCAAACACAAAGGTCGGATGCAAGTGATACAGCACCTATGAGGATGATACTGCGAGCGTATCCAGTTGTAGCTCTGAGCTACAATCCTATGCAATCCTATGCATACCCTTGCAATCCTATGTTATTTATTTAGACGATACGTAGATGAATCGTTTCCTGCGTTCAGTGATGATGCATCTGATACAAATAGCATAGATGAACAGTGTTAGCGGCTTCCATGGTGGTGTTTTCCATAGATATTTTCAAAAATACCTGAATCTCTTCCTAACTGACGGACACTCTGAGGCTAGCTGAATCTCTTTCTGACTGACGGACACTCTTGAGGTATGCTAAATCTTTTCCTGTGTGGGATCATACAAAGCAATCTTTTCAAGACTACCTTACAAATTGATCTTTTCCAATAATCTTTTCAATACTACCTTATGCTTTACAAGCTTGGTTACATACAACCTACAAGTACTAAAGCCAAGGGTGTACGTGAGTGCGTTATTTGCAAGCACACAGAATGAAGAAACAGGAAGCGAAAATTTATCTGTACCTGGTGCAACGAGAGCAAAGTCGCGCTGTGTACCATGGGCTACTTCGTTGATTATTACTCACTTCCGAAGTACTGAGTGTGTAATACAGTGTGTTACTGTGTAAATAGTGTGTAAAACTGTACATATTGTAATTTTAATGAATTTTTAACAGGTAATATTGTGACAATAAACATTTATTGTGGACACATTACTGACACATGTATCACAGTTCCAGGGAACATTATGAACATTCTACTGTATACATATTGTAAAGGACACAAATATGCATCATATACGATAAAAAAAATAAATAAAACCGCATTGGAAATACATAAAACAAATAATTGAAAATATATTTGTGGCAACACCCGGTGCTTGAATGGCCCGCGCGACCGTGTCTGGGAGATTCAGCCACGGGCGACCAGCCCTGATGACGTCACAGCACACCTTGTCCACGTCCCCACAGCCAAAGTAAGTGGAATTTGGTATTTATTTTTACATAGACATGTTCAGAGAAGGGAATTTATCATTTTACGAAGAAAAAAGAATTTTTGGGGAACACTTTATTTCATGCGCACCGTGGGAATTTCACAATAAACTCCGCGCAGCACGGTGGTTAAAGAACTCTGGAAAAGCTTAATAGAAAAGACTTCGTGCCCTACTATTTCCAAAAATGCTCCAATCAGCGGGCGTATCGGCATCAAAGGCAATGATATACGTACGTAGGCCAGAAGAACTCGTGTGACTGGGAGGGAGTGGGATTGGAGACATACAGCCACAATAGTTCTCAACGCTTCAAAACAAACCCACGGGGACAGTTAAACGCTGATGCCGCCATGCCTGGCGTGTTGACGTTCGTCCTGTATTATGTCAAGAACTGAAGGGATATGCATGTTCATGTACTGTTAGGGGTATACTGCCATTGTGAAGGTGTGCACTTCAGTTTCTCATTGCAGTTGAGAAGGTACAGTTAACCTGGTGAATTGATGATTGTTCTGTACTACTGTATATGTTCACATTCCTTGTGTTTGTAAAATATATGTAATGCATGCACCATGCTACTTTGGTTGAATCCCTCGAGATGAAATAATTGTGTGGGTTGAGTCTACTGGAGCTCAGTTATGTATTTGGTAGAAGGGTCACTTATATTTTTGTATGTGTTAACCTAAATTAAATTATTTCAAATAATAAAATGTATAGAATTTTGTGTTCATCCTCCCTTCATAACTCCTCAGATACATTTTATGTATGGTGTAAATAACACAATGTAAGCTATCAATGTTTAATAACCTGGGAACTAATTTGTTCTAGATAACGTGGGCCGTGAAAATGATTATTGAAGAGGTTCTTGGGCCTCAGTTTGTCTCGCCACCACCTGCAGATATAAACAGATATCTGGAAGCACCAGTGACTGTGAAAATATCATCTCATGCCCCTGTAATTCCTCGAGCTCCAGTTCCCCTGCTGTTGGTGACTACAGCTGGAGTTGATGCCCTGGAAGAAGTTATGCTACTAGCTGGTCAAAAACCTCAAGTTACTCTCACAAATGTATCTCTTGGTCAAGGACAGGTAAAAATAATGTTTTACTTGAATATGTATAGGAACTTGGATTTTGTTCAGTAGAAACAGAGTTCTGTGCATTTTTATTTATTTATTTATTTTTTTTTTGAGATATATACAAGAGTTGTTACATTCTTGTACAGCCACTAGTACGTGTAGCGTTTCGGGCAGGTCCCTG
This sequence comes from Procambarus clarkii, assembly GCF_040958095.1. NCBI lineage: Eukaryota > Metazoa > Arthropoda > Malacostraca > Decapoda > Cambaridae > Procambarus > Procambarus clarkii. The sequence goes on from NC_091213.1 coordinate 7,325,404, forward strand.
GAATACGATCCCCTGCCGCGAAGAATCGTTTTTTCATCCAAGTACACATTTTACTGTTGCGTTAAACAGAGGCTACAGTTAAGGAATTGCGCCCAGTAAATCCTCCCCGGTCAGGATACGAACCCATGACATAGCTCTCGCGGAACGCCAGGCGAGTGTCTTACCACTACACCACGGAGACCGTAAATGTTATTGTTAAATTATAGTATTTCTGGAGGAGCCCATGTAGAGCACAAGCTTCCAATTCATATCTTTGAGTACAAACTATCGAAACCCGTCCTTACTGCTTAGAAATATAAAGGCTAACGGAGTCTACTTCATAAGGATACATATAGCATGCCTTGCGTGCACGCACACACTCTGGAGGAGGCAGGAGTCACACACACACACACACACACACACACACACACACACACACACACACACACACACACACACACACACACACACACACACACACACACACACAATAATTATACACTCCGGAGGAGGCAGGAGTTACACTGCAGCAAGCTCCTGGAATATCAAATTACCTAAGTATTGGGAACAGGTTGAGGGCTACAGTGGTGTCCCAGGTTACATAACAGATGCTATCAGACAACCTACAGACGGCTTACCGTCTGACACTGTTGAGTGCTCGCTACACTCCTCACTCTAAGCTGTTTTCAGCCCTCAAACTACCCCTAGATGATGTAGAACACCACCTACAGGCAGCTAAGTACATGGAGTCCAAGCCTGTCATAACACATTGAAAGTAACCAACCCAATCAACTCATTCCATCTCAAACAAAATTCAAAACAATCCTTTCCGACTGTGAGTACAGTGCCTGCTGCCCGCCTCTGCCTGCCTCTGTGCTACCTGACGCAAGTTTCAGCCACAACATATACCCCAGTCAATTCTCAACTAATCATGTCTCCCAAAAACAAGACTGCACAGGGAAATAAGAGCAACAAAGCTCCTAACAAGGCGTCCATCCCAAACAACACAGAACACAGACAGCCATCGTGTTTCGCCCTCTGGAAGTTCTGGGGTCCATGGCAGCGGTACTGTTCTCCCTTCTACTCCATCACTGAGCCAGGGAGCTGTGTCCTCTCAATCCTCTCCTAATGCCACGCTTACATCCCACTTCATGAAATTCAAGTGTGCTTCTGGTCTCTGACTGAATTTCCCTAACTGGGCTGAGAATCAGTGGTTCAAAAAGTTGTGCCTAGTCCTTGAGGCTCAAATTACGATCATCCAGAGCCTTCAAACTGAGAATCAAGCGAACCTCACGAACCTTCATCATCAACAACAAGAAATAACCCTTCTCCACGAGAATATTAGAAACTATAAGGCTAGCCAAGATCAACTCCAGCATGACTTGAATGATCTTCGTGAGGAAAACATGCGTCTGAAAACTGATGAAGCCATTAAAAAAACAGGAGGAAGCTCTCAACAAAATGACTGTATGTATCAGTACATTATCCACCCAACATTCCATCTCCCAGGATGAACAAGATCAGCAAAAGCTGCTCGACTCTGTTGTTGTGTTGGTCCCAGCTATTCCTGTGGAACGTGAAGGTGAAAAGTGTATTGATATAGTTCATGCTCTCATAAAAGATGAATTGCATGTCACTAAACACGTTCCATCGTGTCACTCTAAATACACTCCATCGTTCCTCTCCAGTTTTCCAGGACTGGCACAGTTGATGGTGGGGCTTCAGACTTGCCATTTTTGTTGCCTTCCCTATTTTGTAATTGGTACTTGGTGTATTTTTGCATCTTTACCGGATCTTGGTGCCCTGTCTGAGTCTGCTTGGGATTCAGTGTCTGACCTACCTAGACGACTGGCTGGTGTGGGCTCCCAGTCAGTCCGCTTGTCTTGCTCGCCAGGGTTGTGGTTCTTTCTAGATCTCAGGGTTTGGTTTCCTGGTTTCCTTGGTTTCCTGAAGGTTGATTGGGGAGTTTTGCTTGCTAGTTCGACTTTCGGTTTGCAATTTTTGACCAGCAGTAGTTTGTTTTAGAATTCCTACCTTTCTGGGTGCCTGACCTGGTAGATGGCAGACAAAGACTGCTTCCAATTACACAGGGGTGTCTTTAGGCCACTGCTCCTCGTGCCTCTGTTGAGGGGGGCCAGGTTCTGGCTCTGGTCCCCGGTAGGCTTAGAACTCCTTTGATTGACTGTTGCCACGGTCTAATATATACACATCAGCCCAGTATAGCTCCGGGGAGCCTCTGGGTCTCGCCCAGAAAATGGCGTTTCATCGCATTCATCGCTGGTTTTTTCCAGACTCTTTGAAGTGAATAGTACCAAATTCTAGTATCTAATTGTCCATTACTTTAATATATGTATGCTGGTCCACATAATTACAAAAAGTACTCTCTAAACAGGAGGAGGGGTTGTATGAGCACCCTCACTAGGAAGAAATTCAGAAACTCAATGAGGCAATACAAATTACTTCAAGGTTCACAGAAAGCAAAACACCAAAACAGCCAAACGACCCTACAAATGATTCATTAAAAATAAGTGGTTCACTCAAAATTAGTATGAACCCCTAGTGCAACGGGTGATTAGGAGAATCATTCTATGTTTTGGGACCCTCTGATTTGCCGAACATTTATGCTTTGGTTAAGTAAAAAAGCACTGCAAATCGAGGGTCCCAAAATGTGGAATGATCTTCCTAATCACATCAAAGACTATCCTTCTCTCAACCAGTTTAAAAGAGAAACTACGGTATTTGATCTAGTATTAAGTGATCCAGTTGGATTGGCTGTTTTGGTGTTTCATTTTTGTGAACTTTGCAGTTGTCTGGATTGATTCCTTTACTTCCTGGATGCTGTCTCGGTATGGTCTGACCGTAACAATCTCCAACTCTCTCTGCATCTCTGAAGAGGCTAGGTTTGGGCTCTTGTTTTAAGTAGGCCAACAAGATTTCTATGGCTGATATAACTCGGTAGTGGGAACCCATCTCGGCAAGACAGTTTCAGGGAGCCACCAAGGCTCTACCAGAAAGAGGCATTCTATTACATTCAGTGCTGATTATTTTTGTACCATTGGCAAATTTGCAAACATTGTTACTCAATCCTTCATCTCAATCATTTATATAAATGGTAAACAGTAGAAGTCCCAGGACAGAACCCTTGATGCACTACACTAGTATATCCTTTGAAATAACCATGATGACTAAACCACACATCAGGCAAGTGAAGAAATGACAACATTTCAGTCTGTCATGGACCATTATCAGGCCGTGTAAAAGTAAAAGTATAAAAAAAAAAAAAAAAGGGGGGGTCTGGGGGAGAATTACACAACTTTATAATGGTCCAGGACGGACTGAAACATTGCTGTTTCTTCACTTTCCTGATATGTGGTTTGGTCATCATATCTTAAGTCACGTTATTGTGATTCATCATCTGCATATGAATAACCGTGTTGTTATCTAGCCTAGAATAGCACCCAGAATGCCATAAGCCTCTACATTTCTCATCAGTCTCTACCTTTCAAATACATTTTTAATTCAGTGAAATATATCTTCCATGCTACTTGAGTTCCTTTCTGTTATTTAATGTGCACAGTTAGTCATGAGGTAGGTCCTATTTTTTATTCATTCAAATGCCTCTTTCATAAAATGTTTCCTGTGCATGTGATTTTCAATTTTTTCCCAGCAATATTTTCTGTCAAGTCTTTCAATAAAGTATTCACAGTGTTCACCAGGCTTTGCTGTGGTTCTACCTTTACATTGTGCACTCTTCAATACAAATTTGTTTGCTGGACAGTTCACTCTGGCATTAGTAGTTCTATGCAGTCTCACCATCTCTGCTGGCCCTCCATTGTTTTTTCTTTCTAGCTATTCTGTAACTTCATACCACATGCCATTACAACATCATTCTTAAGTTTATTTGTTTTCAATATTGTATTGCACCCTAAATTATTTATATGTTCTCATTTTGTAATTAGGAATGCCTAGGGGAAAGTTTCAAACCCAAAAATAAAAATTATAGTGTTAATATCCATTCCTGCAGATTCCTTGCACAATTAACACAATTGTGTTCCATTCACTGATACCTCCGGAACAATACTATAACTTACAATGTACACTGTAATGAAACAACCTTCATGCATTTTTTGTATTCAGTCAGGTGTTGCAGAAGCTGCTGTGAGTGTAAGTGCCTGTGAGGGTGGATGGGTGGTGCTACAGAACCTGCACCATGCTTTAGATTGGCTACCAACCCTGGCTAACATTATTACAAGACTCTACACCAACACCACAAAGAGTAATTCACGTTCTGATAATGGCACTCTCAACCCTAACTTTAGGCTAATCCTCACCACTGAGCCAACAGATGAGGTATATAATACTCAGTTCTTTTAGTTTTGCTATTGTCATTCATTTACATTAAAAAAAAAATGTGCAGTGTATTAACCATATTGTTCATGCTTATTGAGCACATACAAACTTTATGACTTCTTAAGTCTACCATGTAATTGGGAATTTCTTGGGGAGCCTCCTGGTGGCTTCTTGACACTATCCCACTGTGATTGATCCATCTAATGAGTCACATCAATTACAGGTCTTTTGTTTGGCCTACCAGGGACCAGAACCAGAACCTGCCCCTCCCCCCCCCCTCCCTCACAGGAGAGCAAATAGCAATTGACTATTCACCACCCCACTGGGAAAGTATCCAGAAAGTCAGCGAAGCTTTACAGACCACTAAAGGGTTTACAGAAAATGAAGCCTCAAAACTACCAAACAACTTTGCAAACAAATCAAACTAAACAATAGAATCACTCAAAACTGGACTGAACTTGTTAGTACCGACAGCTGGGTAAACAGTGCTTCAGATTCGTAATCCTGAGGTTCTGGGTTTGATCCCCGGTAGAGGCGGAGACAAATGGGCAAAATGTTTCTTTCACCCTGATGCCCCTGTTACCTAGCAGTAAATAGGTACCTGGGAGTTAGACATCTGCTACGAGCTGCTTCCCGGGGGAGTGTAACAAAAAGGAGGCCTGGTCGAGGACCGGGCCACGGGGAAGCTAAGCCCTGAAATCGTCTCAAGATAACTTCGAGAAGATAACCGATAGCTGCCACCAGCAGCCTGGCCCCAGCCAACAGCTGGCTCCCCTGGTCAGTTCTGATGCTGATGTGATGATCGGTAGTGCTGCAATTTTTCAGACATTGCAAGCCCCTCTGCTTCAAGCTAAGTGCCAACCATCTTTGGACTTCATTCATCCTGTGTAGGGCCATTTGCTTATTGTTCTTTGATTTTAGTATTAGCTTTACATGCGTGATTTCTTTCTGGCTTGTTGAGTGGGCTTAGCTTGCTTAGAGCTACATGTGCTCAGCGTTTTATTCCCGAGTACATGCAGGAAGACACTTAACTTCCTGCATGTGCGACTTCCTCACTGAACTTGGTCCTTGATAATGCGTTACATACACTAACAGTTACTTCTCTGGTGTGTTTGGGCGTTTGCTCCTGAGAGGCCATGCCATGGGTGGAAAGAATTCCCACTGGGGTGGAGAGCCTTGTCTTGGGCTGTCCATAAGTCTTTGACTCCTCTTTCCTGAGGATGCTATCTCCCAGGTTTGGTCGGATGTGGCCTTTTCTTTTCATCCTATCGATCAGTTGTGTTTCCGGAGTTCTGTCCCTGCTTCTCAAAGGTAGTCAGATAGGTCTGGGATCTCGCTGTTGGGCGAGGTAGGTCTTTGGGAAAGTCCGATACCAGGGTGCATTGCACTTCCTACAGAGAGTTCCTCCTCTGTTCTGCATCACAATTACCCAGTACATAATGCAGAAGGATGATTCTGCTTGTGGTTTGCATCAGCCCATTTATGGTTTGCTCCTTTGATGCTACCATTGGGGAGGGGGGGCATTTGGCTTGTTTTACCAGCTCCTGGTCACATAATATGTGGGTTTTTTGAGTTGTTTATCACCTGTTGAACAAGGGTGATAGAACAAGGTTGTCTTTGCTCCAATAATCCTGGATAACGTGTTTCTCGGAGTGCTTCTTCATCATGCTCAGTGCGAGAAACACGTACATTTCGTCAATCGCGGTGTCCTTCCATCGCATCAGGCTTGAGGCAGGTAAAATGTTTGTCTCGGTCACAAGACGGGTCATAAATTCGTTGTCAAAATACGCCAAGAAATAGTCTATTTCTGCCATATCCTCACCTGTATGTGGGAATAATGGTTTCACACCAATATCGGTACCATCAAACGTTGGTATTTGTGGAACAAATGTGGCACAATCCCCCACACAAGTACATCCGGGGGTTTGGTTTTGGCGCCAACACCATGGCCAACGCCATTACTAGCACCAAAAACGCGGCTACATCGTCTGGTGCTGGAGCTGCGTGTGGGAATGGTAGGAGATTAGGCTGATCTATGTATTGTAGGCCTACCACGAACACCCGATGTAGAGGGGCCACTATCATCATTGTCCTGTAGCTGCGAGACATGCTGCCGCCTGCCGCAACGTGTTGCTGAGGCAGCAAAACCCCCGCCTGGTAACACCCTCGCTGCTTGTATTCAGGTCATCCACACTACTTGTATCGGAGCCTATGTCACTGAAGCCCGAAAAAGATTCATCGCAAGTATTATCACTGAATAAACTTGCGTCCGGGAACACACATGGTGGTGGTGATAACGATGTTGACCCAGGGCGGCGAGGCAGGCCGGGCGAGGTGCGTGCACCGTACAAGCTCGCGACATCATCCACCTCAGTCTCTCCCTCACTCGTATCAGACCTCTGTGTAAAGTCTTTCTCTGGATCATAGTCTAAGTCATCATACAAAATGTCGCGTATTTCCTCCTCAGAGAGTCGTTTTCCATGACCGTGGGTGACCGTGGAGCGGGAGCTCGTAGACGATGTATCAGACATGGTTGCTGCTTTGAAACCGAGGCTCCCCACGGCCGCAGGGCATGCTGGGATTTTTTTCAAGATGGCGGACGCTCACTGGGGCCCTCAGGCATCCATTTTGTACCAGCGTCACTGCGCACCAGTTTTGAATAGAATGTTAAAAATATAAATACCCGGAGGCACGTTGCACAGTTCAGTGGTTAAGCAAATCTCCAATCATCACTAACCTGCCTAGAAATCCACCCTCCTGTATTTGTTTCTCAGTAAAACCTTTGAAGTCTGCCTCCTTTGCTGTCCACTGATAGTCCTGTCCTATCTGCCATCTTTGTTTTGATTTGATCTGCACTGGTTCACAGTTCCTGGCTCAATTTTTTTTTCCAAATTTGTTTATTTCTAGAGAAAACCCTTTGTGGCTCACTGTATCTACTATAATGATAGTGCTGGACTACAAGGTGCCATCAGTTGCAAAGTTCTTATTGGCCTACCAGAGACCAAGAGCTAGAAACTGGTCCTCTCATAGAGACAAAGGGAGCAGTGACATTATGAAAAATTTTATGTAAATTTATTCATGTCTGCCACCACAAAGGGAAGACTCCCATAAAGTCAACAAAACAAAAAAAAACTACTGGTTGGTTATAAACCAGACTGCAGCTTCAAAACAGCCAAAAGAACTTCCAACAATGTAAACAAGTGATCAAAATTTTTTGAAACTACTGTATTGCAAGCTAGTTTGCCCCACCTCAATCCCTAGTTTTGGGGTAAGGAGAGAGGCAGGCCAAGTTAGCTGGTTGCTCCACCACTAGTTCTTTGCTGATGTTTATATGGGCCTGATTGCCCTCTGTTTGCTCTGGCTCCAGTCATCTGTCTTCAGCTTAGTGGTGTTTCGGCTTTGAGGCTTATCCTGTGCGAGGTTGTGTATCATGAGCCAGGAGTTTCGTGTGCTTGGAGATGCATGTGCTTAGGGTTATCTTCCCTGTGTGCTCCTTAAGTTCTGCCCTTGCATTGTCAGGATTATCTTCCCTAGAGTGTTCAGGACTCACTCCCTTAGTGGGTCTCCTCACTTATGATGACCCTCATCCATCAGATAAGCTGGTTGTCTTGGACTGTCTATCTTTCCTCGGGTCGGGAGTGACTTTTGGCTGGTGGGGCACATTGAGATTTGAGCGGTCTAGCCAGCATGCCAATGTAGTCCTTCCAGCTTATATGTCTGATTGGGTCTACAATTCTCCCTGGTTTACTCCAGACCATGAGAGGATGGTCTCCACAGTCCTTATCCCTTGGTTTACGATTTCACCTTCGGCTCATGATTTTTTTCTTGAAGTTGTGTTTCTGTTAGCTTCCTGGCTGTAGGGCTGGGTAGTGGTGAAGTTTACGAACAATGGTTCTGTTCTTTTGGCCCTGTTGGGCAATTTTTTCAATTGCAGCCTTCTCCTTTTCTGGCAAAGAAGGGTTCGACTGGCTTCCGCAGTGGGTCTTTTGGTGGTAGATACTGAATTGGTTAGACCAAAGGATGCATCATTTGTTTGGTGGTGGTAGTGGACCACTACTTGCAGGCTACCAGCTCTGTCTTTGTGGGTGCCTTGTTGGTTGGCCCTGTTTTCTTCATCCCATTTCCAAAGCTCGCATTTCTTATGTCTGCAGTGTCACTCAGTCTGGCCACTCTCGTGCTCATGATATTTGCAAATATGCTGCTTTGCCTATGGTCTTCTCCAACATGTCCTAGGCTGATATTCAGGCTAGGGAGTTTTAGCATTTTAACAAGGTTCTGGTGGCCCAGTATTTAATTCATGTTCCCGGTCCCAGTCAGTCTTGTGTTGGTTTGGGCCGTGACTCCCGGCCTGGTTTCTCCTCTTCTTCCTAGTGCCTGCTGCCTCAGTTTCTCACTGATAGGTCATGTTTTTTTTTATATCTGTAGAAACACCAGGGGGGCTCTCCCAGAAAGCCAGCATTGAATGTTATGAGATGCTTCTTTCTGGTAGAGGCCAAGTTGCTCCTTGATTATTTCCTTCCTTTCAAGGTTTATCAGTTTATCGGTGAGTTGTTCATCAGCTCCAGAACTGGCTAGGGGTATTAGCTGTGGACAGGGGCCAGGCTGCCTGGTGGTAGGGATCAGTGCTAATGAGTTTTGAGCTAGTTTGAATGAGTCCTTTGTTCCATGTGAATCATGTGGGGTGTTGTTTGGCTGTTTTTGAGACTTCATTTTATGTGAACCCTCCCATTGTCCGTAAAGCTTCACTGACTTCCTGAATGCTTTCCCAGTGAGGTGGCTAATTGTCACTTGCTCCCTGCACCTCTGTAAGGGAGTATAGTCAGGTTCTGGCTCTACTCCCAGAGTAAAGGCTCTAGTCCTTTCTTGAATTTTTGCAACTGATGTGACATTTTAGCATGGAGCAATCTCAGCATGATAACTTCAGGGAGCCACTGGGGCTCTTCCTAAAAGAGGTATTTCATTACATTCAATGCCAGTTTTTTTGCCTAATCTATCTGGTAAATATTTCATAGCTTTGGGTTGATCATCATTCACCAAACTCTGCTTGCCTTAGAGATATCCAGCTCATGGTCCTGGCTCCTTGTAAAAGTTATATGTAGTAACATGTTTAATAAGTATGTGATTAGTAACACAACTGTTCAGATGTCTGGTATCATCTTAGTTGTGCTGCCCATCATTAAACATGAGGCAAGTCAGAGATGAGCTGCTGGATTACGTATGTAGCACAATGATTCATCGTCAAAATTAAAGTCTACACAATGCAGGCGTTTCTGGCATCAACTGTTATTTTTAAATTCTTTGGAAAATCCACCTTAAAATAAATCATTAAATCGTGAACAGCATTACCTGATTGCATTAAATTTATTACAGAATACATAATTATATTTATATCTGAAGATGGCTTGAAAGATGAGTTTACAATTATTTGATTTTTTTTTTTTAACCAGTTCCCTGTTTCCCTGTTGCGGGGTGTGGAGAAGTTGTACATCGACAGTCCTGGAGATGCATATCATGCTTTACAAGAAGCCATTGCTACCCTCATTCGACATGCTTCTCACTTACAGTTTGAGGTTGAGGTAATGTTCTTAGATTTATACCCTTCTGTTATAATTTGAGAGCTCCTCATAATATTTGTTGCATAATATAATATATTGCAATATTATTGGCAATAATGTATTATTATTGCATTATTATGTATTATTATTATTGCAATTTATTTGGATAAATAATTGCAATATTACAGTTACATCATATAATTCCCATCTTTAGGGACAGAAAGTCTATTAGGCAATTCAAGGGATCTCTAGGACAATGATTTACCTTCCCCAGGATGCAATCTACAACAGTTGTTTACCTCATAGGTACTTATTTACTGCTACGTGGAGAGAAGCATCAAGGGGTAAGGAAGTGTGCCCAAACGTTATATCCTGCATGTGAATTGAACCTGGCATCATTCAGTTGAAAGCCACATGCACTAACCACTGCCTTACAAGACACTTGCAAAGTTAAAAACTGGTGTTCATTGTAACGAAATGCCAATTTCTGGGTGAGTCCAGTGCCTCCTTGAAGCTATATGCTGGGATGTGATCTAGATCACATCAACCACAGAGTTCTATAAGTCTATGGGAGACCAGAGCCAAAACCTGGCCCCCTTCATAGAGGCACAGGGAGCAGTGACATTTGTTTATTGCCACCTCACTGGGCAAGGCAACCAGAAACTCAGCAAGTCAAAACAGCCGGATTTAAAAGTCTCGAGACTCGCCTAAAGAACTCTCCATCTGTGTACAGAAATGATCAATCTTTCTTGGACCATTCCTTCAATCTGTCCAGGTCATCCTGTAGCCTCTTGCAGTCCTCCTCTGTCTTAATCTTTCGCATAATTCAAGATGCAAGATTAAAGGACTTGTCCAAAATGCTGTGCGTGTTAGTAGCTGTACAAGAATGTAAGAACTCTTGTGTATATATAAATAAAAAAAAATCTTACGCATCATCCGCAAACATTGAGAAGAATGAACCTATACCTTCTAGAAGATTTATGTTGAGTAATTAAAGGTCGTAGATAATTTTGGGAAGTAGAACCCCAGGCACAGATACCGTAAGTGAGATAAGGATAGATGAGAGTAATAGTGTTACCAGGGCAGGGCGAGGTACATAATATCTAATTTTAGAAAGAATGCCAACTATTTTAGAAGTGTTTTTAGCTATATTTTGTATGTGGCATTGGAAATTCAGGTTATCAGTGAGAATACCAAAGAATTTACCCCCTACTTTGTTACTAATTTGGATATTGTTTATTCTTAGATTAATTTGATCTGAGGATTTATTACCAAACAAAATATAGAGGGTTTTATTAATGTTAATGGTGAGTTTGTTAGCAGTTAGCCAAAGATGGACTTTATTTAGTTCAGTATTCACTGTATCATTGAGAGTAAAAGGGTTAGGACTGGGGAAAATAAAGGTTGTGTCGTCAGCAAATAAAATTGGCTTGAGGTGTTGAGAGGCATTTGGAAGGTCATTAATGTAGATAAGAAAAAGAAGAAGGCCAAGTATACTGCCCTGTGGAACACCAATGTTGATGGGTAGGGTGGGAGAAATGGAATCATTCACAGACACACACTGGGCCTGTCACTGAGGTAAGTTTGTAGGTATTGGAGGGAGTGACCTCTGACTCCATAGTATTGTAATTTAACCACTGTGCTGCTCGCCTTCCATATACGGCACTCCCCTTGTGCGCAGGAAATAAATTCTTGGGAAAAAAATATTTTTGTTTTTGAAAATGTTAAATACCTTTCCCTAATCACAGATATGTAAAAAAAAATCGAAATTGTACTTACCTTGGCCGCAATAAGGCCCGGAAAATAGAGTGCAACGTCACGATTTGGTGGTCGCCTGTGACGTAGACTCCCGGAGCCAGTCGCCTGCCAGCTTCAACATGCGCGAGTTGCCACAAATGTTTTCTGTGGGGAGCCCCTACGGCTCCCTGGAGCTTATCGGGCTAATGTATGTTATATTAGACCGGGACATTAGCTATGGAGTTCAGACTTACCAGGGACCAGAGACAGAACCTGGCCCCTTCAGAGAGGTTTCAGGAAGCAATGGCCCTAGAAAGCCCCCCCCTGTGGTTGGGGGATTTCCTTATCTGCCATTGACCGAGGTTAGGCACCCAGAAAGGTAGGCATAACAGAAAGGTAGGCCGCCCGATGTCACCAGAGGCCAACATAACGATGTCGGCCTCTGGTGACACCGGGCGGCTCCTCCCCTTTTGGAGAGTTTGGGGCTGGCGGTGTGGGCTTCTTCCCCTGCGCTTCATCATGTCATCTTGGGGTGGGTGCGTTTGGACGTGGTCAATCTGCCCCATCTTTCCGGGGTTCCCGCCTGTTCCAATGCTGACACGGGCCTTTGCGGATCTGCGGTTCTTCTGGGCTTGTTCAGTCTGTGCCCGTGGATTCTTTGCTCCTCTTCGGATGACTGTTGTCTCTGGTCTGGCTTCTGTTGAGGCCGGGTGCCTGGATGGTGTCCCTGGATTTCCAGATCACTTCTTCCTCAAACAGGAGAGGCCAAAAGGGCGAAGACATCCTAAGAGCCAAGCCCCAAGCGGATTCCACAGAGGAAGCAAGCACCACCTGCCAACATGTGAGCCGGGAAGCATAAAACAGCGCAACCGCATCCTGCAAGATCAGCACGAAAAACTTCAGCAAGGCAGCCGATGAGCGAGCCGGTGAGGCCAAGGCGCCAGAACCAGGAACAGCCCCAAGCACCCCAACATCCTCCGTGAGCCAGTTCGAAGACAGCTCGAGGAGGGAAAAGAAACGCAAGGTCGAAGCCACCTGCGCCGCCGAAAGGGATGGAACCTGCACATGGAGCTGAACGACACCAACATTCCGGGAAAGGGCAGGAGCAAACAAGCACTCATTGAGGCAGTTCAGTTCTTGCACCAGTGATGTTTATTGTCTATATAAATGATCTACCAGTTGGTATACAGAATTATATGAACATGTTTGCTGATGATGCTAAGATAATAGGAAGGATAAGAAACTTAGATGATTGTCATGCCCTTCAAGAAGACCTGGACAAAATAAGTACATGGAGTGCCACTTGGCAAATGAAATTTAATGTTAATAAATGCCATGTTATGGAATGTGGAATAGGAGAACATAGACCCCACACAACATATATATTATGTGAGAAATCTTTAAAGAATTCTGATAAAGAAAGAGATCTAGGGGTGGTTCTAGATAGAAAACTATCACCTGAGGACCACACAAAGAATATTGTGCGAAGAGCCTATGCCACGCTTTCTAACTTCAGAATTGCTTTTAAATACATGGATGGCGATATACTAAAGAAATTGTTCACGACTTTTGTTAGGCCAAAGCTAGAATATGCAGCAGTTGTGTGGTGCCCATATCTTAAGAAGCACATCAACAAACTGGAAAAGGTGCAAAGACATGCTACTAAGTGGCTCCAAGAACTGAAGGGCAAGAGCTACGAGGAGAGGTTAGAGGCATTAAATATGCCAAAACTAGAAGACAGAAGAAAAAGAGGTGATATGATCACTACATACAAAATAGTAACAGGAATTGATAAAATCGATAGGGAAGATTTCCTGAGACCTGGAACTTTAAGAACAAGAGGTCATAGATATAAACTAGCTAAACACAGATGCCAAAGAAATATAAGAAAATTCACTTTCGCAAACAGAGTGGTAGACGGTTGGAACAAGTTAGGGGAGAAGGTGGTGGAGGCCAAGACCGTCAGTAGTTTCAAAGCGTTATATGACAAAGAGTGCTGGGAAGACGGGACACCACGAGCATAGCTCTCATCCTGTAACTACACTTGGGTAACACTTAGGTAATTACTTAACCGCATATGTTTCCCAGGTGACGTCTCTCCGCTAACTGACTCTCCCTCCAACACTACCCATAATTCTTTCTCCCTCCGCCTTCATCCAGGATGATGGATGGTAAATAAGGACCTTTTAATATTTACAATAATTGAGAAAAACAATCGTTCTCAAATATATCAGAATGAAAACTATAATATAATTGTCATATGTAAATAATATAAGTGAAAATTATAATAAATTTATATAAGGTATACATATTGAATAAAGAAATGATTGAGGTAATCTCTGGCAACTCCACAACTGAACAGGAACAGAAATTATGATCATGAAACTCAAGTCCTGGACGTGTGACTTAGCAAGCCCTTCCTATCTCAACTGTGTTGCCAAAGCATATGATACATTACAAAAATATATATACATATACAGATAAATGAAGCAATTTAAATTAGTAAGTTTTATCATGAATTTATGTAAGTATCCAGCCAGGGATATGTAACAGGGGCTGGAAGCAGGGGAGGGGGACCAGAACGAACAACACGAGGGGAAGGATATGGAGGTGCGGACTGAACCAGGGTCGAGGCGACCCCTACCCCCAAGTCCGGGTCCCTATAAGCAAAACAGGGCAGCCACGGGGCATCCGGGTGAGCAACCAACTGAGCGCGTTGCAACAAACGAAACCTAGAATGCAATTTCTGCGCAGCCTGTACCCGAAGATGATTGTCCACAGATAGGGTAAATTGAGTCACCAGCAAGCAGCAAAACTCACAGGACTCAGGGTCAAAAGTGTCACCAACCCAACAGGCAGTGTGATGGAGGCTAAAACTGTGAGGGTCGCCCTTAGACAAGGGGACCGAACAACCCTCAAACTTGCAAGAAGCGAAAGGGGGGGGGGGCGCTCCGGGGTCGCATCCATTGGACCCACGCATCCCCTAGGGGATTCCCAGTGTCCTGAGCGCTTACTATAAGAGGTCTCGCGCTCAGGTAAACCCAGGCAGGGTACTGCTAACCGGCGCCCAAAACTACCAAACAAACTGTCTACAGCTGAACCCCTAGGACGTGTACGCTCACGGGGACTTAGCAGGGGTCACCACCACATATCAGGATGAGGCCAAACACCAGTGGCAAGTAGGGCAGAACCACCTACCAAGACAAAAACAAAAAGAAAAACAAAACCCCGCAAGAGGACAACGTAGAAGGAACAGAGTATATAAGGAACCCAAGGAACAGAGCCGGCCGCTGTGATTGGTGACAACAAGCTGCACAGCACCCTGCACCGCTTACCAATGCAAAATTGCCTCCTACCCTTAGGTAAACTATGGAGACAAAACACCCAAGTACCCAAAGGACGGCAGAAAAATCGAGCAGTGAAACGGATCCACAGAGGCAGATCCCAAGGAACCTGTCGAAAGTAACCCCAAGCTCCAAGGGCAGTACTTACAGGGCACCTAGGGATGGGAACCCTAGGCGCATGCAGGCTGAGTACTGAAGAGTAACTCCTGGCTCTCACACCCCTGGAGAACAGCCGCCACATACAAGGCACAGTGCCGTAAAAGTTTGAAGCCAGAGCACACGACTGCTGCCTATAGCATCAGCCCCAAGAACTGGGGTGTGGATTGCCGGCGCAGTAGGTCTGAGGCTCCCGCTTCCTCCTCCCGGGGAGGGGAGAGCTGCGCAGACAGCGGCGCGGCAACAGGTGACGTCATACTAGTTTGCTAGTTTTTGTTTGGGGAGTTCTATCCACTTGTTCGGCTTTTGGTAGCAATATTTTCACCAGAATAGGGGTTTGTTTTGGGATGCTTACCTTTCTGGGTGCCTGACTCGGTTGATGGCTGACATAGAATGCTTCCAACCACACGGGGGATTTATAGGCCATTGGTCCCCTTGCCTCTCTGAGGGGGCCAGGTTCTGGTCGTGGTCCCCGGTAGGCCCAAAGAACTCCATACAAATGACTGATGTCAAAGTCTGACATTAGCATATCAGCCTGGATAGTTCCGGAGAGCCTCCGGGTCTCACCCAGAAAATGGCGTTTCATTATTTTCGACACTGGTTTTTTACTTATATAATGTCATATTAGATATGACTCCATATCTTATGTAGTAAATAGGCTACAAATAGCTTTATTTCAGGAAGACGAAATAGAGGCAGCAACATATCGCTTGCTCTATGGCCTGTGCACCTTTCATACTGTGGTTAGTGAGAGGGGTCGCCATGGTCATCTTGCCTGGGCTAGTCCTCCAACCTTCACCAATGTTGACCTCACACTGGCTCTAAGTGTAGTCATTGTAAGTCACTTAATTTTTCACACTTATTTATTTAATAATTTAATAAGGAATTTCTCGGAAACAAGTTTTTAGGGTATTGAATATAAAATTCATATGGTATTTTACTGTATTTTCATGTAGATCAGTTGAATGATAGCTTGTATTACTGATAGCCTCAATAAGCATTGTAATTAAGAGAACAACTATTACTATCCACAAGAAGAACTTTTAATAAATAATTTTTATCAAGATTATGTAA
This sequence comes from Procambarus clarkii, assembly GCF_040958095.1. Classification (NCBI taxonomy): domain Eukaryota; kingdom Metazoa; phylum Arthropoda; class Malacostraca; order Decapoda; family Cambaridae; genus Procambarus; species Procambarus clarkii. The sequence goes on from NC_091213.1 coordinate 7,341,599, forward strand.
TCAAGACCTCTCTATCAGATAAATTCTGTTAGATATTGAATGTGTGAGCATTAATATTTGAGCATGCTCGGCATAGCATCATCATTATAATTATTAACTCTTGTCCCATTGTAATGGGGTGGGAGGCACTTGCTTTAAAAGGATAGGAAGTCAATGTCAGAGGGTTAAACTTAGAAAAATTACATAGCCTAGGAAAAAATTACAAAATAACTAAGTAATTTAATAAAGCAGGCAACTGCATCTGTGATAACATCTACATTTGTTAACATCATAACAGGAAATCATTACCAACACACTGGACCAAATACTGTATACACAACAGTGTCTCATTGTATCATTAAGTGTTCAGTACTCGACATGAGTTACCACAACTAAAATGTCAATCATTCTATTTTAACAAACTACTGTCACTCAGTTTTGGTCATTGCCACCTCTCGAGTGTGTTACATTCATGACATGTTTTTTCATGCGTACTGAATCTCCAAAGAGTTCTGCAGCTCTTCATATATCTGCAACATTTATTACATATTCTATTTATTCTTCAAATGAAATAAATGTTCCCTAGATTTGCTCTCAGTTTTTCACTTGTGCTAT